>NC_134406.1:150682684-150982684 GCF_038048845.1 Mixophyes fleayi | reverse complement strand
TGATACCACGTTTTACCTTAGTCTATAGTTTCGTTGAAGATTCCTTTGATATCGTAGCTTAATGTATGTTAAAGACAAGGGCACTTACTGTCCCTTTCCGTTTCACATGGCAAAGTACATCCATGTTATCAAGAACTTACCTGGCAGTCCAGGTCAGTGACTTTGCTGAGCCATGCTAGGGTGCTGTGTAGCAATGGATATGCACTGAAACTTGGAAGGATGGCAGCATTTGTTATAACTCCGTCTCAAGCCAGATTCAGACTCACAGTGCACTCCAATTTGCGCCAAGGTTCATGGGTTTGTGGAGAAAGACAGTGGCATTTACAGATGAGCATAACTTTGCACTGGCTGAAGTGAGGTAATAGGCAGAGTAAGAGCATTCCTAGCAAAATAAAGAGAAGGAACACCAGTGCAGATATTAGATTTTCTTTTGTAGGGTGAGATTATTGAAATGAGATAAAGGTGTGAAAAGCAAAAACTTTAGGGGCATTAAATTTTACTATATGGAGCAGCACACAACCTTTTCCATTTTGCAAAAGCACTTGATTTTTGCATCAGTTGGTGGTCTTAGGGTGTCATTTATCATTTTTAAAAAAAGCTTTACACAATAAATGGGGTGTGTGGTTTAGATGTCATCTCAGGAGGATACAGGCTAAGTGAGCTTTGCTGCCCTGACCGCCCATTTGGCCTTTCCCACCCCAAAAGTGCTCCATGGACCTGGCACCTTGATCCTGCACATCTGCTGCCTAATTTAAACACTGACATGACTTCTCCCTCCAGTGGCTCTCCATCTGCCCTTCCTTGCTAATAAGGGCCCTCACTCTGAGCCACTGACAACATACAATGCGGCAGAGAGGGGCACTAATTTGCAGGACATCCTCTACCATGTTAAATTGATCTCCATCAAGCAAGATATTTTCTCCCTGAAGCAGAATTTACAGGAGACTGACTCTATCACTGTCTCTAGCATTCACGCAGACATTTCTCATCTGACAGACAGACTTAACACCTTGGAGAATGATGGGGTCATCTCCAACGATTATATTGTTAAGCTCCAGGAATCTGTTCTCCATCAGGCTCCATCAGGGGATGCCATAATAATCTGCATATTAGGGGCATCCCTGAAGATATACCTCCACATGGCATAATTGATCTCCTCAAAAATACTTTCTAAAAGGTTCTGGGGCAGCATCCTAATGACCAGATAGTCTTTGTCTGTACTCATTGAGCCCTATGCCCCTGATCCCTAGCCTCCAAAAAAATCCTGTGACATAATTTTTCGGCTCCATTATCACTCATACTCACTGGCATGGGCCTTCACATTACCAATGGGCTGATCTCTCTGGTGAAACACCCCCTAATGATCATCACAGTACTCTGTTTCTGTAGTGAATGACTCTCTTTGTTGGACATTGTTTAGATATGCTTCTCATATGGTTACTTTTGGTAACATGTCTACCAATTTAGATGGTGTTAATTTAATTGTCTAGTTACATTGTTTCTCTTGTTTCACTGATTTATAGCTTTATCTCCAAATTCTAGAGATTGCCACCATCTGTCACCTGTCTACCTACCCTTTGGATTTTCACTTACCTCACACCTTGGTCAAGGTACACCCCACCATGGTGTTGAGGTGCAGTCTTTTCTCATTTTCACAAATTTCTTCTCTTTCTTCTTGCTCTACCCTATATGCTATCCATTTTACCCACCCACCTCTGTATTTACTCCCTCCTCTACCAGACGTTTTCCCTAGTTCTCAGGGTTCATGTTCTATCATTTATGTTCCCACCCTGAATGTCTGCATCCCTTGACACATCATTGATGACTTTGCCAGCACCTGACTGCTCTTTGAGAATATGTTCCATTAATGTGAAAAGCTTCAATGTCCCTGGAAAGGGATTTCAGGCCTTGTATTCCTTTTATGTAGACAGAGTGCATGTTGTCTTTATATAGAAGACATCTTTTAAGCAAATTGAGGCTCCAGTTTTCCATAGCAAACACTACCCATAGGCATATGATGGTAATTGCCCCACATGGAAAGCTAAAGGAGTAATCATTTTATTCTCAAAGGCACCAGCAAATCACCTTTATTAACCACTATGTTCCCAATCACAATCAGACATCGTTCCCCGAGTCCACAATGTACTCATTAGATTCTCGGCTGGAGGGGAAGGTGGTATTGGGCAAAGACATTAACTGGACCATGGAACCTTTCTGGGCACCTCAGACGTGGCCTCGAGAAATCCCTGCAGAATGTATTGTAAGATAAGGCACATTTTCCATGACTATCAGCTGACTGACTCTTGGCAGCTCAAACACCCCACAGGCTGCAATTAATTTTTTATTCTCATCCTCACACAGCATGCTTACATATTGACTACCTTTTTGCTAGTCACAGAAACTTACACCTAATAGAGTTGGCTGATATTGACCAAATGACCTGGTCAGATCATGCACCTTTTTTTTTTACCCTAAATCTCATGACCTTCTATCCCAGACACTGGACATGGAGGCACAATGTATGCTTGCTTTATTATACATACTGCAAAGACCAAATTACAGCAGCTATCGATGAGTACAACGATCACAATGATGTAGCTGATATATAAAAGGTGACTATCTGGAAGGGACATAAATGTGTTTTACGGTGCAAACTAATCCAACTAAGGGCATTCATTAAAAAGCAAAAGCTTGTTTTTAATGAAGAACTCTTGTGTAAAATACAGGACCTGGAAACCCATCACAAAAAATCTCTGGCCAGTGAGAGGCTATCAGAGCTGACCATAGCAAGAACTGCCTTCAATAAACTGCTCAGAGTCCACACTAAACTGGCCATAAGCAAATGTAAGCAGAAATACTTCCAGTGGGGAAACAAACTGGAGAATCTCCTGGCAAGGGCATTGTGAGCCAAGCGCGCTGCCTCCATTATTCATTCAATTAGGGACGTGAAGCCCTGGACAACACCACAAAGATTATAGACCTGATGTATTTGATCAAGGGTTCCTGGGTGCCTACTGTACTCCTGTCTACTGATGCGGAAAAAGCTTTTGACAGAGTATATTCACAGTTTCTCACTGGTGTGCTGGAGCACATTGGACTGGGCTCTACCTGTTTGCATAGAATACTTGCTCTCTATTAAGACTCAACGCCCCGAGTAAAAGTCAATGCCTCTCTCTTCGAGACTTTCCCTATTTATAATCAAACTAGGCAAGAGTGTCCGCTTTCCTCCCTAATTTTTGTTCTTTGCATGGAAACTCTGTCTCGATTAGGAACAACCCGAATGTGTCCAAGGTGCGGGTGCGAGAGTCGGAATAAAAGTTAGCCTTGTTTGCTGTTGGTCACTATGTCATGGTGGAATTTGAGAGGTTCAGTAAACTATCCAATTTTAAGATTCACTATGCCAAGTCTTTGTTCCACCGGCGGTTTTTGAATGGCTTTGATACTTCTTCCCCTTCACAAGGGACCCCAACAAAACTTTTATACTTGCTACAAACACTCCCTATCCACATCTCTCCCAGATATTTTGCCCATAGTCTGTGAATTCGTTTGGGCAGGGAAGCCCCCAGATTTAATAATGATGTCCTCTACAGACGGAAAGCACAAGGGGCCTGCAGTTGCCATTTTCTCAAAATGTCATCAAGCCATACTTAACTGGGTACTGGAGTGGATGAGAACCTCAGAATGTAAACAGTGGGTTGGGATTGAAGGCTTCTCCTTGGGACTCCCACCCCCACTGTCTTCCCCTGGCTACCCAACTCCCTCACTTTACCCATCCTACCATTGGGCCTTGTCACGGGCACTAGGAGTCTTTGCCCAGGATATCACCAGATGATGTTCTTACCAGAGTAATATAGCTGGTACTATGGTCCTCTGGTAGCAGGGTGAAAACGGAACAGGAGAATCAGCAGATGGTGAGAGAATGCTCAAGGAAAGTCTATGACTAGCAGCAACTGGTAATGACTTAGATGTATGAACACGAGGAACCAGATGGACAAGTAAACGTGAGGAGAGTCAGTGGTCTGCGTACAGCAAGTTGTACCACCGCTATAGTGAGGAGGAATGTCCAGGTGCAAGTAGGTAACGGGGAAGTCAGTTGTCTGCGTACAGCAAGTTGTACCACTGCTTATGTGAGAGGATACTTGAAACTGGTGCCAATGGGAAACAGGAGTCAGTGGTCTGCGTTCAGCAAATTGTACCACTGCTATATATATGTGAGGAGGGGCACGAGGAGATGAATGGAATGCAGAGGATACACGGGCGGCACACGGAACTTGATCCCACGATGATAACCACAATACAATAATAACTGACAAGCGCTGCTTGAAGTATGCAAAGTCACTATAGAAATCCAGGTAATAGGAAACAAAGTCAATAGTAACAATAGCTTCAGTAGATGGAAGACTCAGTAGATGAACACAACACATATGCAACACAATAGCAAAGTCAATGGAAAGTATGCATACCGCGGTTCAGGAGAGCAGGCTGTCAAGGAGAAGTGCAGGGATACCTGAACGGCTGAACGCCGGCAGGAGGAGAGACCACTGGAGGATGGAAGCGGTAATCAGGTTGGTGCAGCGCACGAAAGGTAACCGGGAATCAAAGGAGCAATACTCAGGAAGCAGTAGTAAGTAAAACTGGAAACATGAAGAACACAGGAGAGTTGAGGCTTTCTGGTATCCGGCAATAGTAGCGGAGGCAGCGGAGGGGAGACACGCTGAACACAGGAGAGTTGAGGCGGTCTGGAATCCGGCAGTAGTAGCGAAGGTAGCGGAGGGGAGACAAGCTGAACACAGGAGAGTAGAGACGGTCTGGAATCCGGTAGCAGTAGCAGATAGGAATCAGTGGAGAGCTGACACAATGAACACGGGAGAGTTGAGACGGTCTGGAACCTGACAGTAGTAACGGAGGCAGCGGAGAGCAGACACGCTGAACACAAGAGAGTTGAGGCGGTCTGGAATCCGGCAGCAGTAGCAGATAGGAATCAGCTGAGTGCAGACACGATGAACACAGGAGAGTTGAAGTGGTCTGGAAACCACAATCGTAGTAGACAGGAATCAGCTGGAGCTGAATACACGAGGAAACACAGGAACACCTTCAGAGGCTCATGGGGAATGAGACTCCAAGATCAGGCAACTAGGTAATGATCACAGGTGGTTTAAATAGGGAGGATTGCCTGATCATCCAATTAATTAAAAGCAACAGGTACTGAAGGTTTCATAAGGGCTGCACATGCGCAGACCCTCAGGATGGCGGACGGCCACGGTTCCTGAACACAGGAGAAATGGCACTCACAGTCCGGTTAATGACAGGCCTACTCTTCAGTGCTAGGCCAGATTGAAAATCAGCAAATTGAAATATATTTTGTCTCCAATACCCCTGCTCACATCTCTATCCTTTAATCCGGACTTCCCTCCGGGGCTATCTCTTCACACCTTTAGGTCATGGTCTAACGGGGCAGTAGTCAGGAGTGGTCAGCTGATGTCAGATGGTTATATTTGTGCCTTCAAGAGTCCTGCAGGATAAATTAGGCTTAAGTTCTTATGATTTTTGGTTATACCTCCAAAACAGGCACTGTTTGTACAGAGCAGCAAACCGTGTTGGGTTAGGAAGACCCCTAACTAGCTACAAGGAACTTTGCTGCACCTCCCAACCACAGAAACGCATGATTTCTATTCTCTATAACATGCTCATCGTCAGTTCATTTGATTCCCTCCCAATGTATGCTCGATCTTGGGACAAGGATCTGGGAAGTACTGATGAGGATCAATTGTGGACAAATGCCTTCCTATTTACCATTGCTAGTTCCACCAGTCTTTTGGTGATGGAGATGTGGTTTAAAGTCCTCTTGAGATGGTACTAATTCCCGTCTCAGCTTTGTAAAATGTTCCCAGGTGTCTCGGTGTACTGCTGGAGGTGCGCTACGGGACTGGGCACTCCCCTGAATACTTTGTGAGATTGCCCAGTGCTGACTGCTTTCTGGATCCAGGTCCGCCAGTTCTCAACAGAAATCCTAGGGGGTCCAGTACTGGATGTCCTGAGTTCTGGTTATTGAATGCCTGTGAAAAC
Source organism: Mixophyes fleayi (assembly GCF_038048845.1). Classification (NCBI taxonomy): domain Eukaryota; kingdom Metazoa; phylum Chordata; class Amphibia; order Anura; family Limnodynastidae; genus Mixophyes; species Mixophyes fleayi. Next base: position 150,976,618 of record NC_134406.1, on the reverse strand, counting down.
TCAATATCCCAATATAAGAGATCATTACTTAGAAATCTGAGCAATGCAGGATTGGCTGAAATTCAAATCCACTTGAGGTCAACTGTCCCCCCTAGCATTGTAGAATGGTTTAGATGACTTGACTTTTACATGGCTATGGGTGACCTCTCAATTTCAAGACCTAAGTGATTTACTGAGTTCACGGCCATGTGTCTCAAATGATTGGAATTTAAGGAGAAACCTTCGTACAGGTCAATCATGACATGTACTTAAATTCTGGTCTATCTCCCAAGTTTATTCTGAAGCCCTGGTGACCAAAAATTGTGATAAATTTAAATCATGAATGAGGCTAATGCAAGCAGCATTTTAACAGAACCGAAAAGCTTCTTTTATTGAATGGGTGGCATTAGGGAGGTTTAAGCACTTTTAGAACCCTAGGTGCCAACCTTCCTCGGGCACCCCTCTCTCAGATGCCCAGCTTCTTTCCTTGTGTGATCTAATCTATGTACATCGTCTGCTCCGTTGTGTCAGGCTGGGATTGTTGGACTGGACTATGACATCATAATCCAGTGCCTCAATCTAAGTCCATCTTGAACGTGGAGGAGCAACGAGAGAATATAATAAAAAACAAAAGTGGCATGGACAAATTTTTCTTAGAAATAAAGTCCTAAATAACTGTCACTCTCAGAAAATGGTATGGTTTACATTGTTAACATGAACACTTTTACTTCAATGAAAAATTCAATGTGGGTAATATAATTCTATGTTTATGTTTATTGCACAATACTAGGTAGATGCTAAATTGCAGCTGTACTGCAAATATTCTTCTTAGTTTAATAAGACAAAATATTATTGCAGCTTTGAAATCAATATATAATACAAGGCTGTCTTACCATGTGGCAATATTAGTAGGAAATTAAAACAGATCCATTTAAAACATAAATTGCTGTATAATAAATGCAACTCAGTCTTCGGCTTGCGGTGATATATAACATAGCAATAAGTGTTTTTCATTTTGATGTATAATTTTCAGGTATTAAGGAGCATGACAATTAATTGACTACAGATGAGATAGAAAATTAGGTACAGTGGACAACATTCATATTAAAAGAAAACAAAAGTAATGGATGCATTTAAAACTATTCTAACATGTCTCAATATGAAAAAAAGATTATACATTTTCAAAATAAAATAATATAAAAAATATGATAGGATTAGGAAAGAGGGAAATATTAATATTATCATTATGATACAGTATAACAAATTGTGGAATTCTTTTATTGCATGGTGCGCTACAGGTACATTATTCTCCAAGGACCTAGAACATACAGCCAAGTTATGCATTCAAGGCTTTTTCAACAGGTACTGATGTACAAATTCCACAACTCAGACATTGCAGTGAATGGCATTCCAGTAATAAAGATTAAGACTTTTTATTGCACATATTTTATACTAATTAGCAATGCTTGCACAATAACTATTTCTATACTTTGTGCTAAATAAAATAGTACAGATGACTAATATGTTCTTAACTTTTCCATGGAAAATTCCCCTCATTTCAAATTTATCATCAGTGGGATTAGGTATTAGTTGTTCCCACTCCTACCACAAACACACCACACACCAGAATTAATTTACTGTCCTTTTTCCCAGTTCTATTCATAGCCTATAAATCTCACAAAAGTGTGAATTTCTAAATACCATTCTAAGAAAGGGTGATACAAAAGTGGAAATAAAAGATTGCATGCCTGCTTTAATCAAAGACTTAATATCTCATGAGATTTCATTGTAATTTTGCTAATCTCAAATACATAGAGCTCTTAGCTTCTTTTCTTTTATGAATAACTCACAATGCATTGTGGTTATGCAGCAATGCTATGCAATTTTTCTTAAAATTATTTTTACTAAGTTGTTCAGCAAAGAATTACAGCAGTAGACTCTCATTGAAGAGAATGCACCTTCAGAGTTTAATTATTTTACTTTACTGCCTTGGATGGGTGCCAAAATGTTTTGTGCACCCAGGCTAGGCTTGCTGACCTGTACTGGTGAAGTGGTGGGAGTAGGAATATATGCCTGTCAACCACTCCTGGGGGTATATTTACTAAACAAATATTTGAAAAATTGGAGATGTTGCCTATAGCAACCAAAAAGATTCTAGCTTAAATCTATGTAGTACATGCTACAAAATAACAGCTAGAATCCGATTGGTTGCTATAGGCAACATCTCCACTTTTTCAAATCTACAGTTTAGTAAATATACCCACTGGTGTGTTGGAGGCAGTACAATACAATATAGTGCTGGTAATAGGCCATATGAAATGCATAGAAACTCACTGTCTCTAACATATTAGTGAGTGGCAAACAGCTTAGTTCACATTACCATGAAAATATTTAATACTAGAAGTTGTGGCAAAATGACTCACAAACAGATGTGAAGTTTCGCTAATAAAATCTTCAAGTTCCACTTTTATTTAACCTTTCCAAGGAGTGTTATTCCGCACTGTATTTATAAATTTACACTTTGCAGAATTAATAGTCTATGAACAGAGCTGGGTTGACAAAGATCAGTTCATTCTGCTGTGTGTGGTGGTTGAGGTAGGTCTAAGAACACATATGGACAACATTTTGCCAGCAAAACGTACAAAATTTAATGCAGAGTATGGTGAATATTTCATGGAGCTGTTTTTAAAATTATGCTCATCCTTAATTAATACTAACTTTTGAGATAGAAATTAAAGGAGTTCTCCCTTTTAAATGAAATGCACCTCAAGCTTAGGCATTTACTCCCAGGCTGCAGTCCCCATAATAGACACACCTACTGAAGTTATCTCTAGAGAGCTGCTTGATCAAATCTGCTGGATAGAAAACAAATTATATGGATAGGAATGAGTTTCTCTGATTGAAGAGAATTAGGCCATACAAGCAGGAGTCATATTGGGCATCATACTGAAACACACTTTCTATCCACAGTAGCTGCATGTGTATCTTATCCTAGTGACTAACTGGAGGTGACGTTGAGGATCTGGGCAGGAGAGGCAGCCATCTAGATATTACCTGCCAAAATATCTAAACCTGATGTAAAGTTCACTAAAGGTTTAGAACCCATTTAATGATATTTCAAGGTTCCTACTCATCCCCAATGCCTTTGAGGTATGGGCAATTTGCAAATTGAAATATTAGTCATGGGCTACAAAAATAAATGTAAAAATATATGAAGTAAATAAAGTAAAATAATCACACACACACACTTTAATAAAATATGTTACTAAAGGAAACAACTTATTTCTTAAAGACTCTCACTTTGTGCATAATAAATTTACATTGTCAATATTTGAAAAACAAGAACTAAGCTATCAATCATCAACCGTGAGCCAATAAATCAATACAATGAATTAAAACAAATCCTAACCTTCCCCATCCCATTATGGGTTTTCTTAAATATATGATTTCAATATTTTATTAACTGGATTTCTATATTTTTCTTTACTTATTTCTTGACAAAACTATTCGACAAAAATCTCAGAAAATAGTCATGGTTGGGACACAGAGGTGGCTACATTTTCCTCTACCATACCTCACAAAACACATTCGGCGTTATTCATTAAGGATAGTTAAGCAAATGTAAGCAAGTAAGGCAAAATAATGTTGAAAGGTAAAGCAAAACCATGTTGCATTGGAGGGGGAGGTAAATTTAAAATGTGATGGCAAATTTATATTTGGGGTAGGGTATGTCCTAGATCAATTTTAAATTTCAGTGTAAAAATAAAGCTATCAAGTATTTGTGTGCTACATGAAAAAACAGCAGTATTTTCCTTATGTGCAAAATAATAAACTAATTTGCACCCCTTACATTGCAACATGGTTTTGTCCAGAAAACTTAAGTAAGAAAACTTACTCATTTTTTTGCTTAACTTTCCTTAATAAATCAGGCCCATTACTACTAAGTGTAATTTGTAAAATTACAAAATACTTTCTGATACTTTTAATTTGCTATACTTAGTAACTATTGCAGTTCAGTCGTGTCTTATAACCTTTAGTTTTTTGTTTCATTTTTGTGTTTTATTTTATTGCTGAAATGTATAATTGGACTGCTGTAACAGCACCAGTGCTTGCTAATTTATTGCTAATATAACTCATGTTACTCATATAATAACAATATTATACTAATACAGATATACATGCATACAACTTTTCTTATCTGTGCTTTTTCAATTCTTCAATTCTGTTGGTGAATTTAGAGCATGACTCTATTAAGCTTGGGTGAGCTTTTGCAAACTGATAGCAGAATTGAAAAAACTCCTCTAGAATACACTTCCTATTCATTGAATGGGAGAGGGGACTTGAAATTTTTTCCAACAGTTTGAAATAAGCCAGTAAGACAAGATATTTTGCTCTGGACTATTAGAGGCATCATTAGACCCACCAAATTGGAAGAAAGCAGCAAGTCAGGAAGTAACATTTTCTTGATAACCTAATTTATTTTACCTAATTCCAACCTAATTTGACCTAATTTATACATTTCACTTGTCCCAATTTCAGCAGGACAGTCCTGATTTTAGGGCTCTGTCCTGTTCTCTTGCCTGGAGACATATTTGACCTGCTGGTGGGAAAGTTAGGAGAGGGGAGGTAAGTAATGGACAGCCTAGTGCTTTACAATGCTAGGCAGCTTTTTTAGAACATGGCCACACCCCTGTCGTACAGTGGCCACGCCCCCTATGCAACGTGGTCACGCCACCTTTCCCGCTGCAGGGAGGTATGCTAGTTCTATTCAAAGCTAAATGTTACATTTTGGGTGGAATTAACCTATAAGTTCTATAGATTTTTTTCATAAAGTAAACATTAGCTATTTGGCTTATATACCAGACCTACTCAAAATCAAAACCACAACAAAAAATGCAATGTTGCAGAAGTAATGTTAGATAATTTAATGAACCTTAATAATATAGTTAAGAATATATGAGATAGATACCTGAGAGAATTTGAAACATTTTTGAAAGCTCAGCCTTACGCTATTAAACATAATGCTGTGCAATAGATTTGTGAAACAACTTATGGGAAATAAATGTAATTTGTGATCAGAAAGAGTGCAGAAAATATCTCTCCTTAGTAATGGAAATTGTATCTAAAGGTTAGCAAGATGACTTGTACATGAATCCAGCTAAATGTCAAATGCAAGCAGAATTCTAAAATTATACTGCAGACACTAATAGGCCTAAAGTTATTTTGTGGTCGGGCTAAAGAAGTAGCACAGCATGATCGCTAATACAATATGATATCATTCCTAAAGTGAGAGAATGGAAGCTTTTAGGTACTTACAAGGTGTACATGTTCCCTAGTGATCTGCTCTTGTTTCTATACTTAGCTGAATATTAGAAGAGAAAATATGAGCAACACAGTCCTTTAGTTTCCTGACTGCTTAAGTAGGCAAGGGCAGAAAACAAAATAATTTGCTTTCAATGTTGGCATTGGAAATAAAGCAATTATTGCATAAAAGCCAAAATTCCCTTTTTTCCAAGGACAATCCCAGGTTTTAAAGATTTGTCATATATGTCATATATTTGTCAATACCCCTATTTTTCACTTTTGAGAATATGCACAATTCATCTTTTTCTCCATAGTCTATGCAAGTAACACTATATTTGCTTATTCTGTGAGAATTTAATAAATTGTAGTATTTAAAAATGGGGAAAAAAACAATACTTTATTACCAAGTTCTGAAAAAATATAATGATTGGAATTGTAGTACACAACGATCCATTTAGACACTATTATCCTTAGACACACAGAGCCTAATTCATATTCAGATATACGTCCACTTGCATCATGCGTTAAAATAGCTCTGCGCATGTGCAGAAATGTGCCTTATGTCAATGAACTCAATTGCATGCAATTCATGTCTGAACGCAAGTGACACAAATGTCTGCATGTGACTTGAGGGGTGGAATGGTGGAGGGAAGCAATGAACACTAAGGGCATGCTGAGGGTGATTCAAGTTCTTGTAAGTACACTTGGTTTCAGCCGTTTTATTTGCACCAGATACAGGGTACAAGTGCTGAATGATAGTGATGACTGACATGGTATTGTCATTATTTTAAAATTTACATGTATGCGTGCCTCTAGCTAGCATAAAACATGTGTATGTGAGTTAGACTATAAATACTCCTTGTATGTACTGTACACATTAAAAGAGTTTTGATTTATGTATTTAATGTAAAAAAAAATATGAATATACTGTTATTAGTTGTCCATCTGTCTACTTAAGGCAAGTATCATTTAGACAGAGCCTGATGCAAATCAAAACACATATTAAGATCCATATTTATTTGAATACAGTAGGAATGACACAAAAGTGCTGTGCTCTTTTTTCACACGCAACTTACGGGCCAGTTGTGTTCGGACATGAATCAGGTCCACTATGTCCATGGTAGATATTTTAAAATCTTTTCTATCTCTTAAAATTTCTCTTACTTTCCAGTTGTGCATGGAAATAGGATGTTCTATAAAGCAACTTTATGGTGATCATTAGGCATTAATAGCTTAGCCTGGTCACTGACACTAAACACCTCTGGCCTGATTCAATAAGGCACGCAAAACAAATGTAAATTGTATTTTCTTTAAAACCCACATAAATCGGGCATACACACATCCGTATTCAACTACAAGTGGATCTGAAGAAATATATCTTGCTGAATAAAGGTCTAGGTATGATCTACTCTAACAGACACAATACACTGCAGGATGCATCCAATACATTTGTGAAATACAAAGTCCAAACAGAACGCACAGAAAGTTTTTAAAGTAATCAGTGATTGTCATCTGTTAATAATACAGTCAATTTTGAAAAACATTTAAAGACAAGGCTTTTGTTTCTTTTTGCTCCCCATGAAATACCAGTATTGTGATGTTATTAATGTCTTCTGTACACAAAATGCATTTTTACAGTTGCTCCGGATTGCAAAAAAAATGTTCTAGCATTCATAGACATCCGTCATCAATATCAATCTGCCCCGTAAACCTTACTAGCTGGTGCAAGTGATTCAACAGAAAAAAACGTACCATTGAGATGCTCAAATCTTGATTCGTGTGTTGATGCGTGTGCTGAAACTTGGCACGTCCTTACTGTACATTGACTACAGGTATACGCTCATTCTCCTCCCTGTTCCACCTATAGGCTGTAGTAAGTTTACTTTGTACTGGGAGATGAATTTGATGTTTTTGCATTCACTGGCGTATAGTGCTGTTCTGGGAAAGTGCAGAGCAATTTTATGCAAAATAAGGCACATATCGGCATTTACAACCTTGATGAATCAGGGCCCTCCTGTTTAAAGGAAGTTTAAAGTTGTTTGAACTTGGTTACAGATATTGTCTCTGAAGAGAGATGTATTTCTTTGTGTAAAAACTGTTCAGCACAATGTGGTCACATAAAGCTATTAATATAACAGTTATGTGCCACTTCACTAAAACATATAGATTGTATTCCTTTGCTTCCATGTGTGATTCTTTAGAGACAAGTGAACATATTTGGCACATTTTTATATTATACCAACCAGTCCAGAGATGTGGCAGAGCAAATATTTGGAAAACCAAAAACAAGCAATAAGAATGTAGGGATCTATCACATGCTCACAACTTGGAATAACCCCTCATTTCACTATGACACTATTTGCAGAATTGCTTTCTCTCCTTCAACCCTCTACAGTTAGACTTTTACATTTTACAGTCTTAAAGTGATCAATGATCTGCGCATAGAAACACTTCACCCTAATCATCCCTCTTGACCTCTCTGCCACTTTTCATACAGTTTACCAGACTCTTCTCCTAGACATGAGTTCTTTAAGGTTCTGTTTTTGGCCTTTTGATTTTTACACTTTATACATAGCGAACTTGGCAAACCAATACACTACTTTGGCCTACATTACAACGTTCATATATCCAAATCTACCTATCCTCCCCTGACATTTCTTCTTTATTATACTGAATGCTCAACTGCCACTCTACCATCATCATTTGGAATTTCCAATATTAAGCTCAAACTAATTTCCAAAATTAAGCTCAACCCAAAGCTCAACATGTACAAAAAGGAGCTCATCATCTTCCCCTCCCAGTGTTACTACCCCCTTATATTCTCACTCACCATTGACAACATTACTCTCTCTCCATAGTCCCTAATGCCTGTTTCCTGGGTATCAGCCTTGATTTCACCCTCAGCTTTTCTCCACACATTCAATCCTGTGCTCTGTCATCTCACCTCCTCCTTCGCAAAATTGCCAAAATATACCCCTTTTCACTCAGGATGATACCAAATCTCTTATCCACTCTCTCATTATTTACAACCTTGACTACTGCAGCCTCCTCCTATTTGGTGTCCATCCTCACTCATTTAGCCCTGCTACCATCCACCTTAAATGCTGCAGTGAAATTGGTCTTCCTCTCTCACCACACCACATTCACATCCCCAATCAGACTTTATTATGAGATATTCCCTCTCTCACCCTTTTAGATCTGTCTCTGATCTGTGCAATGCCTCCTCTATGATTACCACCTCTTACTCCTGTCTGTAATGCTCCCCACTTGTGGAACTCCTTACCCCAACTGACCAGACTCCCTGCAAACTTAAATCTTTGAAGTGCTTTCTCAAATCCCAACTCTTCACTAGAGCCTATCCTATAGACCTTACTAACAGGAGCATTGAATGACTTTACTATAATCAGAAAACCTGGCTCTAGAGACTTCATGGATTGAATCAAGGAAATAACATAGCATGTATTTTGAGCGCCAAACAGTATAATATACAATGTCATTTCTGACCTGTAAATACAAGAGCACTTTTAACATATTTGCTATATACATATGTATGCTATACATGCGATATACTATGCATTTGCTATATACATACTGAAGACCGTTCAAAAGGTTTCAGAAGATCGCTGGCTGCTTTGGGGACTGATAGATCCAAATTATACAGACAGGCTTTTCATATGCAAGAGTTATATCTATCTATCTATCTATCTTTATATATATATATATATATATATATATATATCTACTATATAAATGCCTAGTGGTGTGTGTGAAAAAAAAAACAAGCTGCAGTGCCACCTGCTGGGCAGAGTTATACACTGACCTATATATTTCTTGAAGAAGAAGTGACAGTTGGGAGTGGTTGGTGGTTGCCGGGGGTGACAGTGGGGAGTTTTTAACACCTTAAGTAGCTTGATGAAGGATGTACCGATGGAGATGAAGGATGAGGTGATGGAGAAAAATGATGAAGTGGTGACATGTGGACAAAACCACGTTAAAAAAGGGCGCTTGCGTCGGGAAGTAACACTCTTCCCCTGAGGAGGCCTGGGCTAGGCCCAAATGCATGACAAGAACCTTTTTAACACCTTAAGTAGCTTGATTTGACTAGAATGCATGAGTATCATGCACGGGTTAACTTGTATATATATATATATTTATATATTAATAGATAGATAGATAGATAGATAGATAGATAGATATGCTTATTAATTTAATGTGTGTGACATATATTTGTATGCATATTTGTAATCAATGTTGTTGAAGATATATTAAAGACAAAATACTATAATGATTCTGAATCTATAATGCCAATTCTTTATCCATAAACTCTTTTTTTATAATTTTATACTATTTTTATTGGATTTAATTTAGTTTAGTTATAAACTAGGTGTATGATTTTTGTTAGGTTACAATATATATTTATCATTCTTCAATTAATTAAATTTATAATGAGTATGTTTACTCTAAATAATTTTAACAATACAGTTAGTAAGTGGTTTCGCAGCTAAATATATACAGGCTAGCTTCATATAATGCTTAGTGATGACTTTAACTGCAATACCCTTTTAACTTTTTTAATATTATAATGGAGCTGGGCATATGGGATATAGGCATGCCTTTACTCAATAGCTATATGCTGCACTTATTCAAAACACAGATGACATTGGCATTTCAGACTATCTGGCAAACATACATGCATTTTCAATGGGTCCAGCGATACAATCAGTTTCAGCTACATCTGAGCATAAGGTAATTAATCTATTCTGTGATGTTACTTAGTAAATTTCACTTTTTTTTTAAGGCCCAAAAGCATTTTCAGCAATTTTTTAAGATATTGTTTACATATGCATGAGATCATTTTAACGTGCAGCAGTCACCTACCGAGAGTAGGAGCCAAATTAATAGTCATAACAATGTAGCCTATAAACTCACTAGGAATCATATCCTTATGAGTTGTTTGTCATAATGTCACTCTATAATTAGGGTTCCCAATGAATTCATAGGCAGTAATAAGTATGGATTCCACTTACAAAATGGCGGCTTTCACTTTGGTGACAGCTTCATTCTAAAAGTAAATTTTAAATTAACATTTGGAAACAGACACACATTTTTATAAATATTTGTGCATCTTTAAATCACTCATATCCAAATAAAGTGGACTGCACTGTGGCATACATATAAATGCATTTAAATTGTATGATTAATAATTAACATTTTTGCTGTATTGTATCTAAAATTTTACTTGAGTAGAGTGAAAATAAAAATTTCAAGTTGTGCTTCTTTGAAAAAGATTTCTTTCTCAATTAGGCAAATATTGTGCATGTTCCAGCTCTACAAGCTTCGTACATCTTTTCAATTTTCCAGTTTATTAGAAAAGGGACACACAATGTAAATCTCCTGTATTATTATCATATTATCTAAGGTGTGTTTAACAGAAATGAAGAACAGGCATCAGAGATAATATTTTTAGTAAATCATTCATAGTTACTACTACTTTTGTTTAATTAAAATTAGCTTTTCTAAAGTAATGTCCTTGTATATGGGGGCAGCACAGTGGCCTAGTGGTTAGCACTTCTGCCTCACAGCACTGGGGTCATAAGTTCGATTCCCAACATTAGCCTTATCTGTGTGGAGTTTGTATGTTCTTCCTGTGTTTGCGTGGGTTTCCGCCGGGTGCTCAGGTTTCTTCTGACACTCCAAAAACATAGTGGTAGGTTAATTGGCTGATATCAAAATTGACCCTAGTCTCTGTGTGTGTGTGTGTGTGTGTGTATGTTAGGGAGCTTAGACTGTAAGGTCCACTGGGGCAGGGAATGATGTGAATGAGTTCTCTGTACAGCATTGTGGAAATAGAGGCGCTATATAAATAAGTGATGATGATAATGATGTATATGGAGTGATAAATAAACTTTATATCCTTGGTTCCTCTTTCCCATTGTTGCAATAGATGAATAAAGATGCCCACTATTGGTCACATTAAATGATGTAGAGTTGGATGCAATTTACAGTGAAATCGTAAGTGTAAATTGCATCCCATAATCTTCAGATCCGTGTGCCGTAGAATACTATGTAAATTGCACAAACACTCATCTTTATCTGCCTTAGGGGCCCGTGTGCATGATAAACTTAAGTGTATCATGTTTGTGTGCATGATACACTTAAGTGTATTAGCCACAGCGGCTCTGTAAGCAGATAAGTGAATAAATAAATAAATGAATATACAGATAGCACGACTGTTGGTTAAGCTGTTTGGGAAGGGGTGCACACCTTTTTTTTTAACGTAATTATTTTATTATCTCCTAGAGACATATCTTCAGCTGTTTTCAACTCAGAATAGCATATAAAGAGCGTGAACACCTTTACATTGCTAGGCTCGCCCACTACCTTCCCCATTCCACCTCTTTATGCAAAGAGAGGTGCTAGTAGGAGATCCGTGCAAACTGAGGCGGATCCTTGGTAAAAGTGCTTTTCAAGCAGATCAACTCTGCATCAGGACCTAACAGTATAATATAAATTTGTATCCAGAATGTACATGTAAAAAAAAGTCTGCAAAAGTGAGTTTTAATTTGTTTGTAGTTTGAGTTGTACATATCTTAGCAAACATGCTGCTAAAAATGTAGGAATGCATTGATATAAATAAATGCTTAAACATTTATTGATGCGACTGCAATATAATAGATACTCCAGTCATAATCATTAACTTTACTGGTATATATAAGTGTGTAAAAAATAAAAATAAGGATTAAAGGACAACACAGACTTCTAGTAGAGCTGCAATGCAAATGAAAACAAAGGGGCCTGTCCAAGAATGGCCTTATCTATTCATAAAGTGGCCTTTTCTCATTCATTCAGGATGTGGTTCTGCTTTATTTGTTTTAACCCTTGCATTTAGCCATGCAATAAATTTGGGAATGCAGAGTATTTATTTATTATGAAGTAAATTTTCAACTGTTTATTGTCTTTATTTGCTTTTAGTGGCAGCCATTACCTGCTTGGGCATGGTGACAATTAGCACTAGGCTAATTATCTCCACCTATACCAGTATCGTTTCCTTTGAGCTGAACATGGTCACCAGCCCTCAGTGTCTCCCAGGTTTTGTGAACGTAGTAGAGGCTTATAATGAGATAGATGTTAGCATCAGAAATATCGGAGACACCAATCAAAATAATACAGGAAACTGTATAACAAAATGTAGTTACACATACAGGCTAGATAAAATGGAGCAACTTCCAATAACCAAGCAGAGATTAGGCGCTGCACTAGAAGGGTGCAGGCACCCAATCAAAAGTCTTAATATCTCGACCCCCCATAACTGATTCAGCTACACTATGGTAATATGACCTCACTTTAAATTATTTGATCTTCCTCTAGGAAGAGTCAATAGTAACCAGATGTCTGGTGGGTAGAATCTGCACACAGCAGTGGTGTGTGCCTTCTTTCACTGCTCCTGACACATGTCCAATCAATTAATGGCTGCCAGGGGTTGCTGAGAGTTTTAGTCCCACACACTAAACTATTATTTTCTTAACTCTAACCTATATCCCTTGCCATTACCACCCAGTGGGGTTGGGAAAGCCTAAGTGCTATTCATCATGTGGCTAATTTACCCTGATTGGGCCACAACTTTTTCTATAGGTAATTTAGTTCAGTGCTGACAAGGCTGGGGTAGGTTCCCACTATAGCAGGGGGACCTATTGTTACGGGTCTCACTGTGATAGTTTTACCAACTTAGTCTTGCTAACAAGCATATCTGGAGATGCGGCTTACTCAGAATAGGCTGCACCTCTAGGGGCATTACACATTTATGTGTGAGTGTTCATACTGTAAAGATGCACTTGCGCTCCACCTCTCTAGGCATAGGGGGCTCAACTGCGACTTTGCTATAATCTATATGCCACAAAGCAGAACTTTACGCCTGGTTTTGTGTCCAACTCTGAACCAGGCTCTATATCCTGGAAAGGATAGAAAAGGAGGTTGAGGGCTAAAAATAGTGGTTTGAAAGTGTGTCAACAGCCCCTATAACCAGTAGATTGAGATATAAATATAAACGCAATCATTTATCATAAAAATATCTTTTAAAAATAATCTGAAGCAGAAGACCAAATAACCCCTGTATTTATAAATTAATTTATTATTTTATTTATTTAGTTATCATTAATAAATTGAATCTTATTTTCTCTAAAACATACACATTTTTTTATTTTACAATCAGCAGTACAGCATTTTTTTTTTAACATATCAGTATAATAATTGACACAAGATATGCAGTAACCTTCTAAAATAACGCAACCAATGTGGTTCAGCATATCTTTCTCCGTTTGTACATGCAATTCTTTAAAAGGAAGGAAAAACTAATAATTTTTCAAACCAGTAATCACCTAATCTTTAATCCAACAGACTATAATTTTACCTAAAGCCTGAAAAAACAAGAAATGCTTTAATCCTGCATTAACCAAGCCACAGGGTTGCTTGAGTAGAAGTATTATTGATAGCTGGCATTGCCTTTTTATTATTAGGTAAAAGGAATAAAAATCTAACAATTCTATTGTAGTGAGTAAGTGTAGGTAGAGATTAATTTGCACACTGTATGATGTAAACTATGAAATGTGTGCAAAATAGCTAAACCTGTTTGCAATTCACAATAATATATAGCAATACTTGATTAATAAAGATATGAAAAACAAGTCTCTTAACATAGTGGTGGGTTCACTCAGTGTGTACCAAGTTTAATTTATGCCACACAGTCAGAAGTGTTTGATTTATTTACTAATTTGTACTTCATTTATTAATATTTCAGCAGGAGTCAAAAGAATTACATAAACAACAGGGCCCACCAAAAAGAAAACAGCTTGCCACTGAACATTAAACCTGTTTTTTTTCATAGCAAATGAATATGAATATAGCAGCAGCTAAAAATTTAGCATCACACAGAAAAAAAATATTTGGATAAAATAGAAATTTATTTGGAAAATACTAAAAAAATTACCATTTTAATATTATCAGTATATAAGTAAACGGTGTGTATAAGTTTAAATTAGAAATATTAGAAACTCAATTTGGCATAGCTTGTACAGTATTCGTTATTTATTTTCATTATTCATTTAAAATTACTATAACAGCATTGCTGCTGCAGTTTTAAAATTGTTTCGGCCCTTAGAGCACTTCAATACCAATCATGACAAATGTACTGACTTTGATTTTCACATGATTTTTGGGGAATTTTAAGTATTCTTTTTCAATAAATAGTAACGTATTAGGCCAAAATGGGATGGGATGAATTGTGTTCAACATGCTAAGTGAGTGGAATTAATTTTTGTATATTTTGAAAAACAGGATCATTGCTAGGGACAAAAATTCTGTTGACAAATCTTTAAAATCTTATAATCTTGGAAGTTAAGGACAGTCAGTAACAATGTAGCAGTTGTAGGTACACACTACAGAAAAGTTCTCCCCATGCAATATCTTTAACAATTTTATCAGCGACTGAAAGTCCTGACCAGAATGTGAGTAAACACTTACATCGTTTTACATGATTTACCTTCAGAACTGTGCTCTTCATCTGTCATAACCATTGTGACAGATGAAGATTGTGACAGAAGAAAAGATTGTGACTCTGTAAACTCTATGGCACTGCTGGTCGTGAGTGCATACACATTCAGAATTTGCCCGACATTGTTCCATCATTTCTAGAGATTTTTATTCTGGTTATAAAATCAAATGAAATGATACAATGTGCTTTGGTACGATAAAACATGATCGTGGGAGCGAACACACTAATGTAATATCGGACCAAACAGTAGTTTATCATGTGATTGGCAAGTAATCGGGTGAAAAACCTGTAGTGTGTACCCTCTCCAATAAAATTGTTTTTAGTAGTATGCATTAGATAAGCACGTTTGGATTACAGACATGTACAATTATATAATTGGATTAACTAGATTTGTCCTTCCCTGTAAACATTTTACCTTATCTCATATATAGCTGTGAGTCTATGTTAAGATTGCAAATAGTAGGTGTTTTTATTTTTACTATTATTAATTTGTGATCACAGTAAAGGTGAACTCATTTATGAAGCTGAAAGAATCTCAGCCTTTAGTTTAAATACCATCCTGTGATAGCACGCACCTATTATTCTACCAGTTTGTAGTGGGGAGTTTATGGTTTAGCACATTAAGATGAGAATAAATTCTTCTTCAGATGGGGGAATCAGATCACATTGCAGCATATTTTTCTGAATGTTGGCAAGCCAAATTAGCATGACTCACATTGTAGCCACATGAAAAAATGTGTTGAAATTCCCAATATTTGCTTAAAACTAGAATATGAATGGGCAAGGGATTTAAGAAAGGAAATAAATATACAAGGCCGTAGGTCACTCTTAATGGCATGGGTGGCACACAGGAAAGATCCTTGCATTATATTAGGCATTCACAATATGAATAAGTTCTGTCATGGTTTTGATCTTTGGTTTTGCATTAATTGCTGTGAAATATGCCTAAAAAATACAAATTGCTTTTCTTAATGGCCAGCTGTGGAAACATAACATAGGCAGAGGAAGAGACAGAAAGATAAATCTTTTTTTTTTCTTTCCAAAGAATTATACCTACAATGATTTTAAAAAAGTGACCTCAGTCTAAACTTCTCACATATACGTTGTCTCAAACACATATAATATAATATTACACCTTGCATTCAGACAGGGAAATGTGAAAATTGCCCTAGTTCCAACCAATTGTGTTATGGTGTTATATGTCCTACAATCATTCTAACCACTAGCAGCAAATATCGTTCCTACTAAATTTAATATTGAAGATATAAGGAACGTAGAGAAAGAAAAAAATATTCAGTGCACATTGTATGTAAAGGCCCAATACTATAGAAGTGTATAGTTCATGGATTCATTTAATTATATGTTCATTTAATTAGAAAATACCACATTTTGTTCTTACCTCTTAATTGATTTACAATTTTATTTAATAAAAAAACACTGGTGGGTCACTTATGACTGATCTAATTAGCATGTCTTATAATTTTGCTTTAGCAATTTAATATGTGCCTTTGTTTCCCATTCATCTTAGTCATGATAATAAGTGTCAGTCATATTTAATACTTTATAATAGAAAATGCAGTACTGTGGGTGCTAGGTTAACCCCTTCACAATTGGTGGTGTTCTACAAGAATAATTTTCATGATTTTTCTCTATGTCAGTTTGCAAGTACTTTTTAGAATCCTTTTCTACCAAACCATATGTTATATTGTATTATATGAACATATATAGATTTATTTTGCTGATAGATTTACGGTAATGTATACATAGCTTTATTTACATCCATTAATTAGGGATAAACAGGCAAAAATCCCCAAAAACTTTTCTGAAATTATTCTGAAATATATTTTTTTCTATTGAGTAAGTAGTAACCAAATATGTGTACTTTTAATTAGGATCATATTGAGTTATAGAAAAAAAAATTAGGATTTTGTTTCTTTTGCTTTTTTACCTTTCATTTTTCTCTTTTTTTCACTCTTTTTAGACTGCAATAGATCCATGTGAGGATTAGTATGATTCAGCTAGCCCTAGAAAGGACCAAGGCAAATAAACTAGAGGAGGTCCCCAATTACGTCAGTTGGTGATGGCACTGGGATCAGTGGTATTTCCTGTGATAACATAATAGCACTTCCGTGCTACCAAGTTGTCCAGACAATGTTCAGTTTACAGCACTGTTTGGTTCATGGGGGCCAAGAACTGAACAAAATGGTTCTTGGCCCAGATGATTCTTGAGAATTGATAGCTGCTACAGATAGCCAAGGTCAGGAAATGAAAGGTTGCATAGGAGTGCTATTGGTCTATCTCCTTGATAATGTTTTTAAATGACAATCTTTGCTTTGGTATACAATATAATTTTTCATTGAGGGTTACACTCCACTGAAAGAACCTGATAAGACCACTTTCAAGTTGGTGTTGAAACCAAAGTGTTTTGCATGATTTTAAAATGAAGCCAGATCATGGATCACATTAGTCAACCTTCATGCTCCTTTTATATAATACAAGGGTTAACTTACAATAATGTCCCTAAAGTTTTCTCCAGAGCAGTACAACAGAAAAATATGCATGTTTCTTTATATTTCACTAAAATAAATTGGGCTGTGTAAAATTATTTCCTTTTTAGAATTTGGAGAAACAAGCCCATCTGCAAGGATTGGGATAGGTTTAGATCTTGAAGTAATATTTAGGATATAACTTTGGCTTGGGTTAGCATTTGTGCTAATGTTTGTTTAGATTAGATTTACATTTAGAACTAAGGTTAATATAAGAGATATGTGGCAACAGCTATTAGGTCAAGGTTGATGTTTTTAATTAAATATGTTTATTTTTAAATTGGACCTTAAATCTTAATATCCTCTTCAATCAATTTACTTGAAAAGAAAGTTTATTTGAAATAAATTCTTGCTTTCCTAGACTGCAATACTGTGTTGGTGGCCTTTCTATCCTGGCATACCCACAGCCCTTTTATTTTAGAATGATTCTCATAATCAAGAAGGCCATACTCCATACATAAATGTTAAAATGAAAAATTCTGCATTCAGATGGAGATGCATGAGGACTAATCTGCAAACTGCAAAGTGCGCAAAATGTAGAAATCTGTAGCATCAAATCAGATATTTGCATTCATTGTCTGAATTGCACTATGTAGTTCAAAAGTATAGCTGATTTGTTGAGTAACTGCACATTTGTACTTCTGCTAGTGAGTATCCTATAAAATGTCTTCTTATTTACGCTCTACAATTATCAGCCCAAGAGATTGGAGAGATATCATGTTAGTATTTGGTATTTATTTTATGCGGTGTTGTTTTTTCAATCCTGTTCATGACAGAACATATCATAAAATAAACATCGATGCTGGAAGAGCATGTGCTTGACATTTGGCAAAGTGAGAATGAATTATCTGTTTTAGATGCAGTTGCGTAGGGAATAAGGATCAGTATTGCCATCTAAGTTTCCAGTAGAGTGTATGTACTTACTCCTGAATAAATCCAGTTAAAAATGCAAGTTGGATAGGAGGTAAAACTTTCTTGAATATATTAGATAATTGAATGAAGAATGGGAGTAGGCAGAAACATACACCCCAAGCTGTAAATTGCAATCTGGGATATGTGAAATCAAGGTTCAGTTTAGCCGAAGTGATTCAATTTGCTGTTATAAGTGATAAGCTCCCTTCCTGCTGAGCCTACCTACTTAGCCCTGCCACTCATTCCCTCCACTGTCAGCAATCCTGGCAAAGGGCAGAAGCAGTTGCAACAGTACCAACATCCAGAGGATCTGAGGGGCCTTTGATCACAGTATACTATGTGGGCTCAGGGCTCCATGGTTCTTTTCTTGTGTCAACAACTATTTTACAGAAACAGTAGGATTTCTAGGATAGGTGCAATGTGTGAAGAAAAAGCAGTGTATGTAGATGAGCACCAGTGTATTTGTACTGAATAATATTATGCATAATCTAATTATGTTATGTTTATTTTCCGTAGAGAAGGTCATTATATATAATTAGACACTTAACATACATTTGAAAAAATATTTTATATAAACGATACATGCAAAGATGAATACGTAGATATATTTACTTCTTGTAAAAAAAATATTTTTATTAAAACTGTAGCTGACAATGCATTTACTTTGCAATAAAATATTTATAGCAACAGATATAGAGTATATAAATATACTGTGTTATGCTCTGTTTTTCTCAGTACATACCACAGATAACTGTCAGATATTGTATGATAGTCACGCAATAAAATCACCAGCAGTGCACAATTCATGTTTGATCCTTTGATTGACAAGAAGAAAAATGTGTTCCATACAGTGACCTTTAACATATTTTTAAAAAACAAGCACAGACTTTATAAAATGCATTATATGACAAAATAAGAAACTACTACAGAATGTTACCTACTTTAAATTCCCCATAAATTCCATTTCTCACTTACTGCAACTTGGTTTATAAATATTGATCTTAAAATGATAACAAGAATAGGAAATACACTCTTTCTTTAATAAAAATATTGTTTACAAATCATTCCTAGTAATTAAGTCTGAAATGTCAGCTGAACTATACATGAAATATAATTTTTATAATGAATATAATATAATTTAAATATATATAAATATAATGAGATTGATGTATAAATGCATAGTGATTGATACCTTGCATGAAGATTGCGGATTACCATGCTTACATGTATCTCAAACAACATTCTAACTTTTTAAACTTGTAATTATTATAACAATGTCTAGAGTATTCCTGCCATCCACAAGCAACTGCTTAGTAAAGTCTCGCTCACACATACAAGGCTATATTAAGGGTTCTTTCACAAAAAATTAACACATGTATTATATGCATTTTAGTGATGAGTTTTAATGCATTTTGTATACATTTTTTTTATATTGTGTATTTAATAATACAATTTCTTGCACTGGTAAAACGTTTACAAATCTCAACTCCAATAGAGTAGCTTCTAGTGCAGGTCACCAAAATGCACCAATGCATTCATCAAGAAAAACACAACATAAGTAATGGGTTTTCCGTGTAGGATAGCACCTAAACTTTCAGGAAGCAATCTTCTAGAAAACATTTTTTAGTTGTTAATTATTAATGAGTCATCAAGTTCTGCTTCCACTTGTATAACATACCAACCACATTCCTGGAGTGCCAACACCTCACTACTTCTCTATCAACGGTCTGTTTGAGGAATTGTGAGCGAGATAGTGTAGGGTGCTGTCAGAGAACAGGGTGAAATAATAGTAATCTGGTCCTGGTGGCAGCTATTAACCATGACTACAGCAGTCACACTTCCCTACACATCTGATTCTCCTCCTCCTCCTTATCAAGTGGCCCTGTATACTATGCATAGTGATATATACATAATGTATACATTCATACATTTTATTATTTTTATAATAACCAGTTTGTTAATTAATGTTTAATAGCTAAAATATACACATTAACTTTCTCAATATATAGTTATTTTTGCGATAGATAGATAGATAGATAGATACAGACAGATAGACAGACTTAAAATATGCATCTAAAATGTGATTAATATATAAAGGGTTGTCTAAAAAGTGCAACAGGCATCCCATATAGACCAAAGCTTGATTTTCTTTACCTCTGAGAACATGTAAAACTGGAATACTTTTCTGGGGAGAAAATTGCTCTTTGGCCCCTGCTAAACCCATTTTCAAAACTTTGAACTTCATTTAAATTATATCTAACCACAATCATGTGTATTTTATTAAATCCATACCCTGGAAAACTGTAGCAAATGGTCTTAGCAATGAATTTTCACACTTTGTGTAGTATATACACACATATATATATATATATATATATATATATATATATATATATATATGTGTATATACTACACAAAGTGTGAAAATTCATTGCTAAGACCATTTGCTACATATATATATTTTATATATATATATATATATAAAATGTATAATGAACTTTAGTGTGTCTACAGTTACAGTTTAAGATGTTTGTTGGACGAGTTCCAGGAGACCAAGATAATTGCCCATTGTCCCCATTGTCTCATTTCAGGTTTTTTACTACACAACTACACAAGACCTTACATTGCTTTAGATTTTCACAAATACCCAATAATTACCTCTGAAGTAATTTGCTAAGCTACATTCCTAGGTTAAATTGCGGTATTACGGCTCTTGACAAATTACTTTCTTTTGGGATACTGATGTATTATAAAAATATTAATAATATTTTTTAAGCTTTTTATGTGCAATTAAGAGATACCTCTATTTCCACGACCTACCCACCTGTACTTAAGTCAGTTGGTTGAAGTGGGGACTACTAGTAGCAAAGGTGCTTTCCTTACTTAACAGGTGTGACTACTAAAGTAGTAAGGACATCAAAGGAAATTATATAAGTTAAAATATTGCAGACTACCCCCAAAACTCAAGATTGTTTTGTTTTGTTTAAGAAAACAATAATATTGATTTGTAAACCATAACAGAATAAGTAAAATATACATGTATATAACATGATATGATATCGATAACTTGTAGACCCACACGTATGTAAATGCAATCAGAGTTTTCACCCTGTGTAATTGATCAATAAGTGTTATATCATGTAAATATAAGTCTTATCATGTCTAGTAATTCCCTACTTAATTACTACAACAATGTACACAAAATAATTGTTTATAATGATAATATTTGTAGTGTGAATGAAATGATTATGTGAATGAAATAAGGTTATATCACTACTACGATTTGGTGTCTTTGTTAACCACGTGTTTTTATAAAAAAAACCTAAAACCATGAAATTACCATTCTGATTGTGATTTTCTTTTTGCTTATTTCCATTAGATATAAAATGCTCCTATTCAGGACAACGTTATAAGGAATTCTAAAGAGACTCTGGACAGACATATTTTTTCAGGATGTAAATACCTTATTATCATATAAGAATCAACAAAAAACAATGGATGTACACAGAAGACCATATTGGACTGTATTACCAGATAGTGCTTAGCTTTATACCTAGCACATCCAGGACTGTTGGATTAAAAACTTGCAACTCTGTTAAGAAGGAAACACTTCCTACAATGAGATTTAGAAGCACATCTGGTATCTGTCCGTTCCTAGTATGTCTTTGTTTTGTGCAGAGATGTTATGGAGCAACACATCACACCTCTATAAAGGTGACCAGGAATCAAACCAAACACATAGAAGGAGAAACGGAAGTTCATCATCGGCCAAAACGTGGATGGGTATGGAATCAGTTCTTTGTTTTAGAAGAACACATGGGACCAGATCCACAGTATGTAGGCAAGGTAAAGCTATTTCCATCCATACTTATTCATGAAAATAGCACATTTGTATTATTTTGCTTTTTTATTATTGCATTTTTAAATGTTTTCCCCTTGTAATTAAACAAAGAAAAAATATGCAAAAAATAAGAGAATATGTGTAATATATTTATTTATTATAACTTATTTTAAGATCATAACAATTAAATAATTATTGCAAATCAAATAATGCAAGGCAATAACCAGTAGGTATGCACATGTTTTTATATTCCAGTAAAGTTAAGGGACAATAGAGAGCTTTTCCACGTACATTGAACAGTCAGGGAACTTTGTTGTGCAACAGTAGATATTCTTTGCAATTTACAGCAGGGGGTAAATGTATCAATATGCGGGTTCTTCAACACCCGCGTGTTCAGCCTCTTCCGCGATTAAATTTCAAGCGGCGCTGCATTGTAAAGGGAAGTTAACCCTTTACAATGCAGCGCCGCTTGAAATTTAATCGCGGAAGAGGCTGAACACGCGGGTGTTGAAGAACCCGCATATTGATACATTTACCCCCAGATGTGCATTAACAGTGCAAATATGATACATTGCAGTCATCAGTTGCAATTTCCAACATATTTCTGAATTATTAATAATTAAAGTGATCAAATTCATAATTCAAATTGTATTAAATAATACAATAGATTTTTGCCTAAACTAAATTACAGAACTTTGTAGTCCATTTGTAAATATGACTAGCAAGGAAAAAACCATACCATTTAATGTGTGTTAAAAAAATTGCATGTTATAAATTCCAGCCACAAGATGTTGGCACAAAGAATGCTTTTCACTTTGGAAGGTGATAGGTGTAACGACATACATTAGGAACCTTTCTAATTGTTAGGAAAGTCGGAAGGATTGTATTTATTTAAAAAAAATCTGAAAAATATTTGGGACAATGTCAATTATAGGGATATTCAACAAGGAGTTCTGTGAATAAAATAAATTCAGGTCTTTTGTACAGGTCATGGAAAGTGAAGGTGACTTCTAGTATAAATAATATAATAATTTACAGTAGGGTAATTACAGAGCATTATGGTGCCTTGTAAATTATTATTATTATTATTATTATTATTATTAATAATAGTAATAATAATAATATGCTTGATTCCTTATGATACACATGTTTTTCCTTTGAGATTACTATCTACTTTCTTGGCAATTTAACTTTTAGGAATCCTGCTATAAAAGAATACAATAAAATAAACTCCACTTTTGTGGTGATTTGTTTTTTTAACGTTACTTTTGCAAAATGTTGTGTTTGTGGCAAAGTGGATGGAGCTTTACTAAAGAGTGAAAAAAGTCATAATCAAAATAGTGGGTACATGTCTAGTGATCATAGAGAATGTAACTAATGAACAAAAACAGTCAGGTAGGGACTTTAATTTACTAATTTAAACATTTATGAAATATATGTCAGGGACTCAGGCAGAAGTAGAAAAACATTATAATGTAATTTTTTATTTATGAACAACACAGACCAGATAGGTGAGATGTCAGTGGCAGAAGTCTTCCGAACAGAGCAGCAGATGATGAGATACTAATGCAAAGTAGGAGCCAGAGAGAGCATCTGATTATTCAACTACAGAATCACCAAAAATGGATCCAGGTGGTTTGCTCAAATGTTATTGAACAGCAAAATCAGACTAACCAAAGTCCAGGAGTAGGCAGCAAACAACACAATTAAGAAATGAAGCTGGGATCTTGGAGCAGAAAACTTGGCACAGTCACAATCCAAAGCAGGGTCAATGAGGAAAACTGAAACCAAGTAGGATGTTGAAATATTGGAAACTAAATTAAATCAATGATCTGGAAAGATTTTATTCCCAGGCAGTAATTTAAATACAGTTGGTCAGAACAACAGAGTGTGAGGTGAAACACTGAGCACGTTCCAGAAGAATCACAGTGAGCATGCACAGGATCTTGGAATTTTCCACAAACAAATGAAACTGAGCATACACAGGGACTCTAATAGCTTTCTGCATTAATATTATTACTGGGCATACTTACAGAAAAAGGAGTAATCCAGACAGCAACCTGACAATATATATGTTTTCAAAGTTGAGTTATCCTTTAAATAAAACTCATAAATTCTGCAGCTCACCTAAACAAAGCATCATAACATATAGCACATTAATATCTGTTATTTATGAATATAAACATGTGGATATCCCCTTTAAGTATCAGAAACAATATCTATAAAAAAGACAGGTCTCTCACAATACTATTAGTGAGCTGCACATATGTTATTCAAACAAATTTCCCTTTAGGTGACATTGGTTTCATCTATCCACTTTTTTACTTATATTGCAGATTGTATTATAGCTCCACATAATATCCAGTTTTGGGTGTAATTCCAAATTGTGCACATTAACACAGAAACTACTTGCCCAGGTTCCATCATTCTAACCAATTAAACTGATAATCCGATTTTTGCAGCAGTTCAGTGCTGCTTTCCTCGTGCCTGACAACAGTGGGATTGTTGTCTTTTATTTATAAGTCACCACAAAACATCTGTAGCACCGTGCATGGAATTTACAGTAGTATTCAATACATAAAAAGTAACAATCCATAACACATTATGAAAAAAAAGAAAGAATAATTGTAATGATGCAAAGACCAGACATCTGCTAACTAACAAATTACATATAGGGGGATTTTAGGATTAATGTCGCACTAATTTGTTGTGTGGGCTACAATACTCATTAAATTAATATTATTTATTTTCTTTTCTGACTTCTCTAATAGGAGTCCTTATACGGTATTGAAAATGGTTTATATTGAGGTGCTACTAATTGGCTATAATTTACATCAACTGGAGGAAGAGACAAAGAGCTGAATTGAATTGTGGTGCACTATGTAGTCCAATGTATTTATCATTCATTACCTTATAGACCAAGTCACTAGTATTATTAAAACATAACTTTTATTTATTAATTTAATAAAATCATCTAAAATAGCAGAGAAATATAAAGTGAAAAAGTGAAATAAAGTGATTTTAAAATTACTGTGTATGACTATCTATGAATTGTGTATGAAGTAACGGAGTTGGGAAATCCTTGGCTGGATACAGCTATTACAGCGAAACATGCATTGGTGTTATTGCTGGATAAGACCATTAATTTTCAAATCCAATATGCTTCAGTCTACATTAATACCTATTAATGATAGCTATATAGTTTGATATTGTCCAAACCCTGAGTTAGACCTCCGAAAGGTAGCTAGCAATTAACTCCCTGTCATTGGATTTAATACAACTCACCAGATTATTTAACTGGTGTACTGGTTTATATAACAACCTTGGGAACAGTAGACGGCTACCTAGAAAAGTCTATGACAGTACTACTTTAGGAGGCAACGTGGATACCTTAAATCTGCATAGTCAATCTATATATATATATATATATATATATATATATATACATATATATATATATATATATATATATATATATATATTCTAAAGGAATCTGCAACTGAACTATTGCGTTTAATTCATGATTGGATATGGTGATATCCTACAACAGATTATTAGACTATTTGGAGATACAATAACTAAGTATTCTGAGTAAATATTATAGCTTTAATTAAATCATTAAAAAGGCATTCTTGCATAGGAAGCGGTAATTATTATGGAACTTTCCCAACTCCGTTACTTCATACACAATTCATAGATTATAGTCATAAACAGCAATTTTAAAATCACTTTATTATACTTTTTCACTTTATATTTCACTGCAATTTTAGATGATTTTATTAATAAATAAAAGTTATGTTTTAATAATACTAGTGAATTGGTCTATAAGGTAACAAATGATATACACATTGGAATACATAGTGCACCACAATGTAACTCAACTCTTGGGGCTAGATTTACTAAGCTGCGAGTTTGAAAAAGTGGGGATGTTGCCTATAGCAACCAATCAGATTCTAGCTGTCATTTTGTAGAAGGTACTAAATATATGAAAGCTAGAATCTGAATGGTTGCTATAGACAACATCCCCACTTTTTCAAACCCGCAGCTTAGTAAATCTAGCCCTTTGTCTCTTATTCCAGTTGAACTAACAAATTTCACACACATAGTTTGGTAATGCAGATCAAGTTATTTATAGGACAGTGAGTGAGAGTGGTAGTAATGTCCAATGTGAAGTAGGCCTGGGCTCAAGAAAACAGCTAGCAGGCATAGAGATACAGAGGGTGATGTAATAGTAGAAGGTAAACACAAGGAAAGAGGGCCCTGCTTGTAAAAGCTTACATGCTAAACTGAAGACAATGTCACAGATAGGGTGACACCATGTGGGGAAATGAAGGTGATAGTAGATGCTAAGGAGTTTGGCTGGGTAAACACTACTGTGTTTTCAGATAATTATCGGGCCAATCAGATGATAAACAACTGATTAGCCCAATATTACTGTAGTGTATGCCCTGAAATGATGAATGATTATTGTTACAAAGCACATTGAATCGATGAACGAGATTTTTTAACTGAACTAAAAATCTCGTTCAACGACGGAAGGATGTCGTTCCAATTCTGCAGTGCGTATAAGCTTTGCAGAATTGGAACAACAGATGAAGGGGGGAAGGAGAGCAGGCACACATACCTTAAAAAACTGGAGAGGCAATGTCTCAAGCATTCCGTGTGGAGTGAAATGCAGGCTGAGAGCATGGGGGCAGATCCCTGCTGAGCGGTGGTCTAACAGTCAGCCAATCAAATGTATGGGCCTCCTGCCAATCCTGGCAACTTGTCCAATCTCATGATAGAAGAAAATAGGGAAATACAGTAAAGAAGATGGCTTAATTAGTTTGTGATATGAACCAACACAGTGGGCAAATAATAAAATATATAATATATAATCATTTTACTAAAACATAAATGAGCATGTAAACAACAAATTCAATAACTTAGCAAAGCAATGATATTTAGTGTGGTGCAGTGCCGTAACTATACATTTTGGTGCCCTGGGCGAGACAGGGCACTGGTGCCCCCCATCTAAGGAGGGGGGGGTGGGGGAGGGTTGGTAGGAGGACAGAAAGAGAGAGAGAGATTTTAACTTACCAGAGTTTGATGCTTCAGCCGTTAAGTTCCGCAGTGGAACGCATGTGCTTTCCACTGACAGGAAGTTCGGCTTTTAAATGCCGAACTTCCTGTCAGTGCGGTGGAACTTAACGGCTGAAGCATCAAACTCTAGTAAGTTAAAATCTCTCTCTCTCTTCAGCCCTTAAGCGGAACTTAAGGGCTGAAGGCAGGTAGCGGGCGGCTGCTGCGCCCCCTTGGCTTTGCGGCCTGGGCGACGGCACCGCCCGCACCACCCTCGTTACGGCACTGAGTTAGACCTAGGGAGCTTAATATCTGATTGATTGCTATGGATTGCTATGGGTTACAGAACATGTTCCCTTCATTTACACCCAACGACACATTACCAATATACACGGATTAGTCACAACCATAGTTACCTACTCTCCCAAAATGTCTCAAAGACTCCCGAATTTTTGAGAGTTCTCCCGGGAGAGCAGGGCAACCTCCGATATCCTGTCCACTTTGTTAGTGAAGAGGGTGGAGGGTGGGGCTAATCGTGTCATCCTGGGGATGAGAGGAGGTCTCCAAAGTTGGCAAGTATGACCACAACAGTAAAACCACCTGCCTAATATTGTGTAGGTCCCCCTTTGTGCCGCCAAAACAGCTCTGACCTGATGAGGCATCTCTAAAGATGTACTGTGGTATATGGCAACAAGACGTTAGCAGCAAATCCCTTGAAACTAGCCAGGCCCGGGATAGGTAAGGATCTCGGATGAGTTTGAAGCCCCAAATTTGTAAACCATATAGCCACTCAAGCAGAGCAGAGGTGAGAGATTCTCTGAGGTGCAAAAACATATATCTTAGTGATAGACAATTTACTACAGAAAGCTCTGTGTCATTTTGTGAATCAATCTGACTTAATTGTCCCATATTTCTCAATTGTGTTTCCTCACACACCCCAAGTCTTAACTAGTAAGTAGTGACTCTGGTTTTATGTCCTATTTTATTTCTGAAACTTATTTGTGCAACTTATTGTATGCCTTGTCATTAACTTTTTGTAACTAAGCCTTGGAAACATGTTTCAGATTAAAATACATTTATGTGATTCTTTGCGAATTTACGAAGCCCAGGGAGGTTCATGCTACATGTGTAAGTGATTTAAGTGTGAAACATTAATAAGTGGTTTTGGTGAACGTAAGTCCTTTGTGATGGCAGAAAAGGTGTATTCATTGCTAAGTGACTAAGGTGACGCCAGTCACGGCCAGCTGTTCAGATTGCTGTATCTGGGACAGTCTGGGCGTTCGTGACATTCCCCAAAATCCAATCGTTGTGACATTCTCGCTATAACACCATGGAAACCCCATTGAGGGGTTATAATGAAGATATTGTTATTATTCACTTGGGTTTCAATAAGTATTCAAGGTACAATAAGAAATTGATCACTTATTTATAGAGAATGGAGAGGCTGCATTCTCATGAATATTGGCTAAGGTAACACATTATTTGTCTCTACTATATGGACACACTTTAATTCCGAAGAGGTCAAATGTGCTGAGACGCAGCACATAATCCGCTTTTATGGCACTGTGAGCCACAATGTCTGGGTGCACCTAGATTTCTACCAAAGCCCCCGTGGCTTTGCAGAGCAAGGTGTTGGTGATTATGGATGAGCAGATATTTGCACTATCCAATGGGAGAGGTTGAGTTAAGTCAAGGTGTTCCTTGTTAAGAGTAGCCATTCATCCAGGCACATAGTTTTGCCGACCGGTGAACAACATTATAGAAATAAGATAAAAGGGTAGAGAGGGCTTCATTTTAATGATATTCCTTGTTGTGTTGAAGAGTGCAGAGTCTTTCTACACCTTCCAGTGGAGAACTTTTGATGGCACACTTTGCCCAATGTAAAAAAAAAAAAGCTTCAAACATTCAAAAAGCGCCACATGTAATAAAGTCAGTCCCAATGTCTCCTCGTTCTCATGATAAATTTAAGATAGAAATATAGCTAACCCGAGCAGTATTGTAGGAGAAAAGCATAAAAGTTTAATTCAATAAAAGGGGTGATTCTAAAGTGGCAGAAGGTTGGACTTTGATGTGTACAATTTATACGTTTGCATAGTTCAACCCTTAAGAATTTTCCGACACCCTGCAAACCTATAGCACACTTCTAGATTACATAGGTCCTCTGAGAATGGCAAATAGAAGAGCACCTTGAAGTGTGCTAGACAATTTGCAGTACACATCCAGGGTCTGAATTATTAAGGAGCGCAACTGCTTATTTTGTGTATAATGCACACAATTACTCTGCGCATGTCCAGTACTGGACCATACGCCACAGAATGCAGCAGCGTTCAATCCACCTTGGAGCGCAAAGGACACTTACGACAGTCTACAATTTCAGAGAGGGAACAGGGCGAGGAAGAGGCCTATGCCCATAATCAAGGTTCAGTAAGGGCGTGCCAAGCTCGAACGCACGAGGCAGCGTCTGATCCAAGTTCTGAGAATCTCTAAGGTACTTGTTTTTCAGCCGTAGCTCTTCCTCCAGCTACAGGGCTAGTCTAAGTCCTCATTACTAGTGATGACGGATAAGTATACATGCTAGAACATGTGTTTGCTGTCAGAAGCAACTGTAAAAATTAATTTTATGTACAGTAGACATACATCGTAATAGATGTTTTTCATGGGGGGGGGGTTTCTTTTTTGTATTTTTTAATGTTTTGTCATTAAGCGTCTTGTGTAGTAGAGAAGAGCAGACCTACAACCGTATTCACCAGCGCAAGTATCTTCACGTCCGCTCCTTGTTGAAAACAGACGTGCGTATACCCATTGCACGTGCGTTTTTTTTTTAGAAAAAAACGCATATTGCGTTAGTTTTGCATGCCTTAATGAAACAGGCCCCCAGTCTTTTGTTTTCTGCTAGTTTTTCTTTAAGCCCGTTAATGCGTTTCAACTTTGCTGCGTGCTGTAAGGTTCCAGTTCAGAAGGTGTCCTCCCACCTTATTATTTTGCTATGCTCTTCGTACTGAACTGGTTTGCTCTCTGTAAAGCAGTTGATTAGAGACTCATGTTAGTGGACCTGTCACTTAGCTGTTATCATTTTACTGATAGTGAGAGATGCATCTGCAAAGTTAGTAGATGATCAAAAACAAGTCTGGGTCAGGTTTATGGAAATGGTTAACTGGGTAATAGGTGCACGGAAATTACGTAGTTATTCCAAAGTACAGCATTGCAAGCTAAAGCTAACATCCCAGCATTATAAACTCCAAGATAATGAATCATAGTTACAGTGGAAATATCACTTTAATTTTTTTAGGATTTAATGTATCTATATAAATACCAGTTGTACACTCCAGAAATGTGCACATTTTTACTTATTTTATTTAATAATATATCATAATGCCAGTGGTGTTAAATGCAAAGAAAAAAATGAGGAAGTATAAAACAGTCTCTCTAGTAGAACCATGGCCCCGAACAATGTAGATTGAGAAAGAGAGATGAAACGGCAAATATATAATATTTTCACAAATGTATTGCAACGTAAAACAACAACCCCACGTAGAAGATTTTTTTTCTTCAAAAAACCTTTTAAGCATGTCATTGATAGTTATTTTGCACAGCTAGCCTCCTACAGATCACTATTTCTTATACCAAAACTCTGGTTGGCAAACCAAAATGTCTGCCAGACACACAGCCTGTCTGCTACACAGAAGGAGAAGGAGCATGTCATAGAGCAGAAAGAGCTCAGAGGGGGGGTTCCAAAATCTCTCTGCTCACTACATCATGTGCCAAGTGACTGTGGTTACCATGGTAGTCCAGAAATATAAATCAGTAACACTAGCCTTAAGAAGAAAAAAAACAAGGAAATATGGTAAATTCCAACATTCATCTTATAGCTTCTCAATTTGTTTTGATTGCTACTTTAATATCTTTGATAATTTCTTTGAGAAGTATCCACTTTGAAATCCATATTAAAGGGATTCTCAGTATATTTTAAAAAGGAGCCCTTAAAAGTTACAGAACTGAGAAGCTCCTACCATAACTCATCACCCTTCAAAGCTGGGCTACAGGTTTTTGGCACCTTAGCTAAAATATATGTATTTGACTAGTAGGTAGAAAAGTCAAAATAATAATAAAATACCATTATTACTTTGTCTTTTGTGTCCATTGTGAGTTGAGGCATTGTCATCTGCTTCTGTGGAAAGGTAAAGAATTCGAAGCTTAGCGAAGCGAGGAGTAGAACTTTCCATGCAGCATTTGGTGATGACTCATCAGAGGTGGTCCTAAGCAGTGCCGTAACTAGACATTTTAGTGCCCTGGGCGAGACAGGGCACCGGCGCCCCCCATCTAAGTGGGAGTGACATTTGTCAAGTGGGTGTGGCCAACCTAATGTGGGGGTGTGGCTAGCATCTGACCACTTTCTGCAGCAATTCTTTCAATTTCTCTCTTCATAGGATTCAGGAATAGCCAAAAAAAATTTCCCTTACTGTCAACACCGGATATAAGGCCAGACAAAGCAATTACCCTGTGTATTACACTGTATCAGTAGGAGATCGGTATATACTGCATTGTATATTATACTAATGTAACCTCATTTTAATATATATCAGCAGAGTGAAGAATATACATCTATGTTTAATGCTGCAGTGAAGTAGTTATGTAAATGGGAAACGCAGGTCGGCCCTGTCTCTCTCTTGAAAGCTTCATGCTATCCAGTAAATAGAATCACACATCGCCTCACAAATATGATTTACCACTCTCGGAATGTAAATTCTGCCTGACAGCTCCACACTAAACAAGCCCATTTACCGAGGTTCAAATGGCTCAGCTGACTGCTCCGCTAAGCGCCCTGCTCCCACACTCCAATCTTTCACAACCTTGAGACAGCGAAGTGTTCGTGCCCGCAGCCCGGAGGTACGG
Organism: Mixophyes fleayi; assembly: GCF_038048845.1. Lineage (NCBI taxonomy): Eukaryota > Metazoa > Chordata > Amphibia > Anura > Limnodynastidae > Mixophyes > Mixophyes fleayi. The sequence continues at coordinate 150,944,535 of NC_134406.1, read as the reverse complement.
GGCGGCTGAGTCCCTTGTTGACCTGCGCTGGGAGAAACGATAGCAACTCACCACAGCGCCCACAATAATGGAGAATTCAGCTTTTCACTTTCTTCCGCAGTGGAACGCATGTGCGTTCCAACAACAGGAAGTTCGGCATTTGGAACGCAAATGCGTTCCAAATGCCGAACTTCCTGCTTTCACATGCGTTCCACTGCATGGATTGTTGCTTGTAGGAGAGCTGAATTAGAGCGGCGATTCCTCTGGGCTGCGCCTCCTTGGGCTTGCGCCCGGGGCAGTCGCACCGCCCGCACCGCCGTCGTTACGGCTCTGGTGTGGTGTGTTATATAAACCACTCTTTTGGACCTATAGAATAACTATAAGCATCAAATGATCATGGCAAACCACCATAAGTATAGAAGTCTCTATAACAACAATTATAGTGATAGACTTAAAATAACTTGCTGTATAAAAGAATAAAAAGTCAGGGTGGCAACTGATACTTGCACATTCATAAAACATCATATGTAAACTTAGCTGATGCAAATTAAAGGAGGTGAATAGGGGTATTTAAAAGCCAACTTGATACCTTTATCAGATGAATGTGAGCAGACTGTATAAGCTGTCAAACAAGATTTCTTATTTAACCACAAATTTGCAGCAAGCCAGGCTTCCTGTATGCAAACAGCAGTTGATGCAAAGTCCTGTATGTAGGCAGCTGCGCACATCAATTAACTCCTTAGATAACAGCACCATAAAGGGTCATCTAGCTCCATAAAAATTGCATATTTGGAAACAGCTGATTTTATAGCAGAGTACAAAAAGTATATATATATATCTGTGGATGAGTCACGTATGAATCAGCTCGTGTAGATGTTGGGTCCGTAGTGTTAAACAATCACTTGAAATAAAGAACTGACGCATTTCATTACCCAAATGATAATTTTATCAGAGGAAAGTGTCCGGCTCTCAGTTCTACAGACAGCAGTATGAGATCTCCTTCAATTCCCTTCCTTATATACACCATTCATTAGAAATCACTTGTTTCAGCTGTAGCACTTAGTTTCAATTGCTTTAACATACAAACTCAATACAAAAAAAAATAATAACCATAAAGCTAAAAAATATAACTCACTGTGTTGGTGTAAAACATTCTTCTAAATATCCAAATAAACATAGAATAAATCTAAGCTTTGTATGTCTACAGCAAAAAGTAAAAAAATATTGCACATTCTAAAATATATTTAGTGGCAAACCGTCCTAACAGGAGTAGCCTGTTAGGACAGTTTGCCAAGGTTTACCAAGGAGTACTGTATTTTTGTATTTTGTACAGTGCTGCGGACACCTTGTGGTGCAATATAAATAAAGAATAATGATAACAACCACATATATAATGTATAATAAATATTAAAACATTTCATACAATAAAAACCCATTAAAAATATATAATCTTCCACTAGTGGTTCAAACTCAAGACCTCAAGACTATTCACAGGGATGTTGTATACTGCTCCAACAGGTTAAGCTATTAAACAGCCTGTATGAATTTCCATAACTAATGACTGGTGATTTTGTTCAAAAAGAAGAGAGAAAGAAATCTTAGGATAACAACCTTAATGCATCTTAGCAGAAAAAAAAATTATTTTATTATTTAACTTTAGGTCAATTACTATAAGTACCTATAGAAACATTAAATCACATTGTTTAATCCCATATTTTCATTAAGTCCTCAAGCTGCATTACTGTCTAGTATCTTCTAGTTTATTTAATCGTCAATATTTAACTAGATATTAAATGATTAAAGGAAAAGAAAAAAACATTTCATATTAAAAAAAACAATTCATACTAGAAAAGCAATGTAATCCTCCACCTTGGATTCAAACTCATGACTTCCATAGTGTTCACAAACATTCTACATTCTGCTCCAGGTTATTGAGCTACTGATCGGCCTGTTTACATTTCCCAAACTAATAACTGATAGTTGAATGCAGGGGCAGATAGGTGAGAGGGGGGAACAAAAGAGGGTTAAGGGGGTGATCTTCAACTAATGACATAAAAACAACTTTACAAAAAAGGTGATGGATTATTTTAACTTTTTACATTTTTGGCTTAGGTTCAACTTCTGTGGATACCTATGGAACCATCAAATCACATTGTTTAATTCCACACTTTCATTGCATGTTTAGTGAATGGATCCAATATGTCTCCTGCCTGCATAATTTATTGAAATTATCTTCCCCTTGTAAGGTGAATCTGATATACTCAATGCCCATAACTACTAGATCTTTTGGATCTGAGTTGTGTTTGTCCATATAGTGCCATGAGACATGTGTCAAAGATTTGTTGATTATATTACGCTGATGTTTCAGGTACCTCATTTTTAAGGATCTGGTGGTCCTATCCACAAAGAGTAACTGACAATTACATCTATGCCTATACATTACATAATTGGTATTGCAATTTATAAACTTTCTCACTGAATATTTAGTTCCATTGTGTATTAAATACTTCTGTATATTGGAAATATGATTACAGGTCAAACATCTAGAACTGCTACATTTATAGCAGCCATTGAGTTTTGTTGTTAACCACTCAAGATCAGTGTCGTTAATTTTGTGCCTTATATCATGTAAAAGACTGGGTGTCGCTAGATTTTTAATGTTGGTTCCATTTCTAAACAATTTTTGATTTAAGGGGAAGGATGAATTTTAAAGAGGGGTCTTGTTTTAATATAATATAGTTATTTTTGATATTTGCCACCTCACTTGATATTGTATTATATTTAGAAATAAATGCTAGATCAAAATTATTCGTACTTAGTTTTTCATTCTCAAAATTGGTAAATTGTGTTTAGTTTGTACACATGAATTGGCATGCTGATAGGGGCTTTATTTTTTCCTGACATTGGTAATATTGCTAAAACTATCACATCGTTTGAATTTTTTGTAGTATTTACCCAGCCTCAGAGGGAGGGTTGGTAGGCTTGAATAAAGAGATGAGCTTTAAGCATGCTTGAAGCCTTGGGAAAGTAGAGGTTAATCTGATAGGCAGTTGGAGATCATTCCACAGGTTGGTGAGCAGCCTGGTCAAAGTACTGGAGGCGAAAGTAGAAAGAGGTAGTCAGTGTTGTAGTGAGGGATGATTATTGGCAAAATACGCTGCCTGTAAGAAAAAGCCTATCTTTGGAGAATTTGTGGGACCTAAGGTATAAGCCTGTAGTAATGTATAACCTATGGTGTATTCCACCCAAAGCTGAATTTTCAATTTAGGGTGGAAATAAGTGTTATTTGCCAGAACTATGGTGTAAAATACATATATTTTTACTCTATTAGATTTAGCTAATTATTTAAAAAAGAAAATGCTGAAGGCAATAAAAGTAATAAAAAAAACACACAAAACATTAGGTGCTAATGGATATATTAGGGTGCTTCACTTAACTGCTGCTACACCATTTAGCAGATACTGTACCAGCTCTATAATCAGAAAACAACAAATCAACATACAAGGAAACACTGTTTAAAATGAAAAACAAATATATTTACTTTAGTTCTAAATTAAAAATAAATTGTAAGCAATAAAATCACAAATAAAATATCACATGTAATGATCACGTTAAATGTGGTAAGTAAAAGAGGAAATTCACATTCCAAATTTATAATCTCAAATTTCCTCCAGCTCAATCATGCTCATGAAATGTTCATATTGTAATTATCTAGCCACTTGCAAATATCAATCCTCATAAACAGATTTATTTTGTTCCAAACTTTGTGTTTTTACAGATCCAAATATTTGTCCCCTTAATAGAACCAAGATGAATTGATATTTTGTTAAGGATAGTCTATATATGCAGTCAATATATTCACAGCATTAGGGACCAATCCCATAGAACATTCACATGGTAACAAACTTGATCATTTTAGGCAACAAATAGAAGCCATAAGGAAAGTTCTTTTTACTGCTAAATAATAAATTGTTTGCTTTACCTTAGTCCAAGAAAAGAAGAAAACTGCACTTGGTTCCAATGAGACTGGAATATCTGTATACGCGTTGTTCCACAAGCAAATATACACGTTATTCAGTCATGAGCCGAGGATTTTAGACAAACTCTCTCTGCCTCTTTAAGGGTGGATTCATCAGAGGTAAATAAATAAGTTTAACCCTGATTAAATAGATTGCAATCTAATTGGAAGTGTTGAGTACAAAACTATGGTAGTCACAAAATTTCCTAAAAAGAAAACTACATTTATCACAATATTTTTTTTTATTTTGGTGGGTCATGAATAAAATATTACATTACAATAACAGAATCAGTTAAGTATAATCAGGACATTTGTTAAGATTGTCATAAGCAGTGCAAAATAAATAGTTAATGCAGAGGCGTTATATGCTGGAATATTAAGTAATATGACTCATTTTTTGAAAGGGATATGGATGGAGATAGGCATTTATGGGATGGGGGAATGATAGAGGTCTTATTGTAGGAACACAACCTTCCTATATTCTAGTATAAGGAGTGGTGAGAAATTTCCCATCATAGTTAGGTGTTCTATTGAATGTGGGGAAGGTTAGGATAAGGTAATCTTAAATCATCAGAAAAACTAGTGAGGTAGGGCTATTCATCACGCATGTTCCAAGGAGGTAGATCAAGTGTTAGAAAAGGTGGGCTCTAAATGACCTGCTCTCAACGAATAGCAAAGGGGTTCAAACATGACCAAATACAGGGCTCCTGTTGTGAAGTGAATAGGTGTCTTTTTTCATTGCTGCAATATACCATATATATTTTTGCAAGTGCTTACAATGAAGGAGGAAGTTAATTCCAGTTTTTGGCTAATAGACACTTGCTGGTAAAATGTTAATTAATTTTTTAAACATTATGTAAACATGATCTGTGAAATGTGTTTAGTATTAAATTACAGTTCAGGTACTGGTAAAATGTAGTATGCCTAAAGGCACAAGTGAATGATGTATTAAAGGTATAACTTTCTGCCAGCTTGCAGCCTATGGGATCTGTGTTTCTTTTGGGGATGGAAAGTATTTTTTCCGATGGCCCCATATGCATTTGTGCATGTGGTCGAGAGCATTCTTGGCATCTTTTGGAGGCTGACTTCTATGTATGCTTGCATTCACTGTAACTTGTACATTGGTTGGTTTAAAAGTCAGAACTTGTTATCACTGAAATCATATAAATCCTAGTGACCCTTGATCGCTGCCTGAATCTCGCAGAGGCTCCCAATGGCATACCAAAACAGGCATCATTTTAATAATTTTCAATAGAAAGTCCAACATGTGGGGGATCATGTAGAGTGAAACTTAAGTCCAACAATGAAGCACTTTTCCATTCTGCACATGCAAGCAGACTGAAATGTATTTCCCCATTGTGACTTTCTATGTGTAGAGAGGCAGAATGGAGGAGGGAAGGGGTGGACTGCTGTAGCCAGAGTACTGTAATTATGTGCTCTGAAGAGTAGGACGCATCCCCATATATGCCTCTAGGAGGTGTTTCTGTTTAGGCTGCTCTCCTCCTGGAAGAAAATGATCCATGCTGATGATGATAACCATAGACACAAATCTTGTAATTCCCCCCCAAAAACAGCCAAACCAGCCCTAGTGCTTCCAGTCCAGGCTGTTGCCAACAAAATTGGTGGAGCAGAAAAGTTTGGGGTGCCCAAGAAATTGTCAATATTAGCATTAGTTTATGCCAGTCACGACAGTCATGGCTGGTGGCCTTATAGCAGGGAAACTTGCAGAGTGGGGTCCCCATGCCATAGTGAAAGCTAGCCCTAAAGGGATCAGACCCACAAACTAAATTACAGTCCCATGGATTAACCATACCCATACTGAATAGCACTATGGATATTGTCACACACCTGAACTGGTGGGTGTAGGTTAATAATGTAAAAACGTTTAAAATAGTAATTTTTTCCATGCTGAACTACAGGAGCCAGCATGCTCAGGCCTACATCAAGTGGTTTGGGCATAATGGTAATTATAGTATTGCAAACACGGACATACTAATGTCTGTAAGGGCATGCTGGCACCTGATGAACCACAAGTGCCAGCATGCCTTGGTACCCATAACTAAATGGGATCTGTAGAGCACCAGAGAAAAATGTAAAAAAACACACACAATTTTTTAAAATACAGGCTCCTGGTATTTGAAAAATGAAAACTGTCGATGCTAGACTAGGTGAGTTCCTGTTGCAAATGAGCTCTTAGTGGTTAAGCAGATATATTTATATTCCCCATGCTCTGAGGTCAAGGTGAGGGAAATCTCCAGTTATAGATACAACGTCCTAACCGCTAGTCATTCATGACAGGAGCTCGTAGCGGAAATAGTAAATTTGGAGGTCTAGTACTGGTATTGACATTTTCAGGAGGCTCTCACACTTTTTGACCTCACAATCTGCCAATGCCAGTACTAGAGTTGCTTTTACTTCTGGTGGGTTTTGATGCTCTTTTTTTTTTTTTTAAATAAAGTTATTTATTTTAAATTTTTCCAGACCTGTAGCACAAGATGCAATTTTAATGTATGATATGTTTGTTACTGAAATGTGCTCAATTTGTGTATTATGCAGACTTGCACCTATCTCAAGTGCGTGTCTGCATGCTATGTAATTTTTATAATTTTAACAAATATAATTTATGTCTACATTTTGGAGCAAATCACATCCAATTTTACATTAGCAGCTAAGTTTTCCTTTCTTTGGATCCACTCAGCTGGATTTCTTCTGAAAAATTCTGTTCTTATGAGTCTCCAAATGCCATTATGTGAGCATATGATATGTATCACATAAATATGAAATATATTGAATTTTCTTTCAGTAATGCAGTTTCATAAGGTCAGGCCGTTTTAGATCTTTCCTGTTACAAAGTAGGTTTTCTTGTGATGTTTATGCTATCGTTTAATGACTTGTTTTGTATTCCGATCATAACTGAACTTGACCTCTGCTCTGAACTTTGACTATTGCCTAATGATTTTTGACCTTTACTATTTGAGATGTTACCATTCTCAGCACACAAACTTGCAACCATTTATTTAATTTGTTCAATGTTGACCCTGTTACTGAATCTGGAGCTATGTGTTCACATTTCAATGGCAGCCAAGTGCGGAAAGAGATTTTAGGGAGCAAAGTCTGGTATAAAAGAGTGAGACCAGATAGTACAGTATACAGTGCATGCAAAAACTGGCATGCATGATGCAAAGGGAAAAAATACAATATCTTAGGTTGTGTAGAGCATAATCTATTATACTGGTGTTTAGCAAAAGTCATAGTCAAAAACAACATTTGAACTGTCTCTCCACAAGTGCTTCCACAAGTACTTAAGAAGTTAATCAGGAAAGAAAAATAATGTAAATGTCATAAAATAATTCATAGCAGCATATAGCTCTAGCAAAAAAGTAACATATTCTAAATGTTGCATAGTTCTATGACTTTTCAACCTGTACTTCAAATGTCAATGCAATCCTTTCATACATTTATATTATGTCTTGTAAATTTATATTTTTTACACCCATGATTGTTTTCTTGCTGAGTAAGAAAAACAATCATGGATGTAAATAATTTAAATTTACAAGACATAATATAAATATATAAAAGGATTGCAATCTTGGCTAGATGATTTTTTTTTCTATTCAGAAATTTTTGTGAATCAGTATTGCTCGACCAGAAGTGAGGAAGGAATTTTATCATGATCGTTTATTTTTTCTGAAAATGTGGCTTAATATGTTATCTGTCATATTTCCTTTTTTTCTGTGTGAGACCTTAAATTACAGAGAAGAGATGGATTTATTGAATCTTCAGGCATGACAAATTGGGATTGAGAGAAAATGAAGAAACCTATTGCATGAGGAGATATGTTTATGCAGCTGAGTGTGACAAAAGAATTTAGTAAGCTAGCCGTGTTTATTAACAAGGCAGGATAATAAAAATGAAAAGGAGGATAATTGAAGCAGCAAAATCAAAGGGGACAGTGGTATGTAGAGACACTGAGATAGTACATACAATATAACAATTCTGTTTGATATTGTATATTTAAGTATAAATGGCAGTGTCATCTTACATGAATTAGATCACCACTGTCTCACAGCAAAAGTCTAAATGTCCTGCTTACTAAAATGCATTTTCTGTTTATTGACTTATTTAATTTTACACATAGTTTAAGATCCAATGAAGCGTGGTGTGTTTTTGGGACTCTGCATGGAGACAAATCACTTCCATGTTCTGATTGGTGTGCAGAGAGGGAGCGAAGATTTCTTACCGAACTAGGCAATATGCGCATCCGAACATCGAGGCAATGTTCAGCAGCACCTTGTGCTGGATTGAATCTCTCCCATATAGTTGTATCAAGACTAGAAATAGTGTTTTCTATGATTCACAGGATCCCAACTTTGATGTGCCTTGTTCATTTCCTGTCAGCCAGCTCTGTGTAAGTAGCAGGCAGTGAAATGCAGCAAGTGAAATATAAAGAAGGTTCTTTAAATTAAAAAGTACTATGATACTAAGATGGTAGCAATAACCTGGGTGCTTTAGAATTTCCCTTGTAATTATCACAAACATTAAAAGTAATAATGACTGAGAACTTACAGAATGCATTCCATTCTGTGAATTTGCCATTTAAAATTGCAGGGCCCATTACAAATTCTCTCACCCCACCACCATTTTTAAATTATCCTATGTAATGTATGTCTATTATTTCTTTAATTGGGAACTTTCTTGGCATTTAAGTAAGTTTCTAGGTGGTGGAGAAGTAGAAGCCATGTCACTGTCTGCATTGCATTATTGGTTTCATTTAGCCTACGATAAATGATACTTTCCTTCACAGTAAATACTTTTTTGTCAGTGTGCGATTGGGGAGTTGTATTTCTCAGAAGTGTTTGTTGGGCAGGCATTTTTATTTTACACTTTTATAAGCCAGCTGAATTTCAGTTACCTTTAGTTATTGACTCTTTGCTTTTCATCATCACCTCTTGATACAATTTTCTGAAATTTGATTGTCTGTCATTTCTTTTTGTGTTGCTAAACCGCTGAAATTTTTAAACCCAAATTGCTTTGCGTTGCACACAACTGACAAATGTTTGCCACCCATTCATTTATGTTTAATTCTTAATACGTTTAATGGTGAGAAGAGTGTAAGCTCTCACGGGCAGGGTCCTCTCTACCTATTATCCCATGTCTGTCTACTGTCTGACTCCCTTGTTTTGTCCTGCCACGTCTTTTGCTGCACTCTGTGTCAGTCCTCACAGCATTACTCACACTCATATGTGCTACTTATATGTATTACCTCATCTATTTGTTACTTGCTTCTGTATTCGGCGCTACAAAATCTGTGGCACCTTATAAATAAATAAAGACATAAATAAATAATAATAATAGCTGGAAGCTAGCTATTGTTTACATGTCCACAGAGGTCATGCTAATCTGCTGTCTAACCAAACAGCTTCCTCTATGTAAAATAACGTTCTGTCACATTTTAACACTGAACTAAGTAGCCAATGTTATTATATTATGTTATATTTTTGTTTGTATGTATAGTTAGATGATATTGTAAGATTGTAATACCCTGTTATACCATTGTTATTTCAGTACAGGCTTTAAATGATAACAGTGAGATGCTGTAATGTTAGGGGCTCAGCTACATCTGTATGCAAATCAGATGACAGTTGAGAGTTTTGTGTATTTAAGATCCAGACATTGTGTTCCTAGGTGTAGTCACTGGATTTAATCATTTTAGCCAGGCCATTGTGTATTATATTCTGGGCCACTTGAGATTCTTTAACATAGAAAGAAGCTGAACACATCCCTATTCTGACAGTATAAGAAGGGGCAACACAGAACAGTAGGGGACATTCTATCTGGGAGGATCCTGGTGTATGTAACACCAGCATAAAGGACTTTGGACCAGGCATCAAGGTGTCGCCAGAAGAAATCTTACCAGAAAAATGACTGTCTGAGCCAGTATCTCCGGCTGGAGGACACAGGACTATCCAGCCAACCGTAGCGATAACACTGTTATGACTCTGCCTATACTTTGTATGTGGCAGCAGTACCTCAATTCCACCAGGGGTGCTGTTGTTTTGCCCCTGAACTTTACACCTCGCCTGTAGAAGTTAATCTCCTCACCTGATTAAGTACCAGCACCTGTTTCACAGCTTCATATACCTGTCTCAATCTGTGTTCTGTGCAGTTCATTGTTTATACCTGGCTGCTGCTTGTCTCCTCTTTATCCCTGTTCCAGTTTTGCTTTATTGCTGTCTGATCTCCCGTTGTGACCCTCTGCCTGATTACTGGACCCTGCTTGCTTGCCTGTTTCCCTGACCCCTGCCTGGCTACTGGATTCTGCTTGAACTCTTGTTGCCCTGACCTCTGCCAGCTCATTGAACTCATCTAGTCTGTCTGCTTCTCTGGGCTGCCTCTGACAATCTGGAATCCTGATCCCTGCCTCCTTAGTCTGGAGCCTCGTGCCTCCTAGCAAATGGTCAACTCAATCTACTTGTTCCTGCATTTAAACTGTATTTGTCATTGCTTGGAACCTGTTGCTCCTGTGGACTATTCCTGCCATTCATCACACCTATTCATATTTGTGTATTGTAGAATACCTGTTTATTCTGCTACCTGAAATCTGCATATTCCACAAACTAAATCCTTGTTCACATATTTTGTCTAAATAAAGACACTTGGTTTTTATACTTCTGTTGCTGCTTACTGAATTCGCTAGGAATCATAACATGATGAACTGCCATACAATATGGGCCTGCTGATTGCATGCCCTCTGCTTTAGTCTTGGGATTCATAGTGTTTTTGTATTGAACTCTGTGTTTGACTGTTAGAGACCATGTCAGTAAATCCACAACTGCAAATGCTGCAAATGGACATTATTCAGCTCTGTTACCAAATCATGCAGGTATCTACTTTACTTCAAGAACTGCTTAAAACCCTTCCTGCTTCTGTGTTGAGCAATTACAACATAAATACTGATTCTAGAGCAACAAATCCTTCTTAAGAAAGCATGAAGACCGCAGAAAATCCTTCCAGAAATTTTTCTGATTACAAGAACATAAATGGTGCTGCATCTATGGTAGTGCCGGTATTCTCTACCATCAGAGATTCCAAATGAGCAAGCCACCTGTGCCCCCATATGACTGAGGAGGAGCGATGGCGCAGAAGGATTGGCAAACTATGCCTCTATTGCACCATAACGAACATTACTTACAAAACTGTCCACTCCGCAGACCACGGCATCCTATCGAACAGTCTTCAGTGTGCTCCTCTCCAGATCCTGGATTTGTTTGCACTTCACCTCCTGTTGCTATATTACAACCTGATCTGTTCCCTGGGATGAGGCCTAATCCGTTAGTTCCAGCCTCCAGTTCTGAGGTGTCAGTCCCAGTTGCCGCCTAGCCTGTGGTGCCAGCTCCAGTTGCCACCTGTCCTGTTGTGCCAGCTCATGCCTCCAGTTCCAAGGTGCCATCCTCTGCCCCCAAAACCCAGGTGCCATACTCTGCCTCAAGTTCAGAGGTACCAGTTCCAGCCTCCAGTTCAGAGGTGCCAGTTCCAACCTCCAGTTCTGAGATGCCAGCCTCTGTCTCCAGTTCTGAGATGCCAGCCTTTGTCTTCAGTTTTGAGGTGCTAGTCACCACTCCAGAGAATTTGCTTGCTCCAGAGGGGGTGCTGCCCTCACAGTATGTTCCAGAGGGGGTGCTGCCCTTACAGTCCTTTCCAGAGGGGGCGCTGCCATTGCAGACTGCTCCAGAAAGGGCCCTGTCCCACTATTCTGCCCCAGAGAGGGCCCTGTCCCTCCAGTCCGTTTCAGAGACATTGCCACTTAATGTGCTTCAGCCTGAGTTGCCACTTAATGTGTTTCAGCCCAAGTTGCCACACAGTACGGTTCAGCCTGAGTTGCCACACGGTATGGTTCAGCCCAAGTTGACTTCTGGCCTTCTCCAGTCAGAGGCTTCTCACAGTGCTGTCCACTCAGAGGCTTCTCACAGTGCTGTCCACTCAGAGGTTCCTCACAGTGCTGTCCACTCAGAGGCTTCTCACAGTGCTGTCCCCTCTGCCGTCCCAGTATATATTTTTCTAAACATACAGATTTACTGTCACTTTATGTCGACAACATAATGTTAATAAAATTTAACTGAAGAGGCTTCAAAAACTTTTATAACATATACTTAGTTTTTTTTGATAACTTAAAATGAAAAAAGAAGCTTTACACTACTTTCCAAATAAAACCCATACATTAAAAAAAAGCTCTAAATGCCACCATTATACATGCTAAACACATCATAGGTAAAGTACCAATTTTTGTTTTTCAAGCACATTCACTCTGAAATATAGCGATTAAGAATATTGCAGATTAGACGTCTGAAAGAAAATTGAGATATGAATTGGCTTGATGAGCACACTAAAATCAGTTACATGTGAGTGTGTTTCACAAAAAGTAATTTGATTTTCTAATTTTGAGCACTTTTTCGAGGACTGCAGCATTTGAGGATTTCATCAACTAAGGTCAGGGGGCCTGATTCATTAAGGATCTTAACTTAAGAAACTTCTTATTTAAGTCTCCTGGACAAAACCATGTTACAATACAAGGGGTGCAAATTAGTATTCTGTTTTATACATAAGTTAAATGCTGACTGTTTTTTCATGTAGCACACAAATACTTGATAGCTTATTTGTACATTGAAATTTAAAGTTGATATTTGTGTGCTACATGAAAAAACAGTCAGTATTTAACTTATGTGAAAACAAAATACTAATTTGCACCCCTTGCATTGTAACATGGTTTTGTCCAGGAGACTTAAATAAGAAGTCTCTTAAGTTAAGATCCTTAATGAATCAGGCCCAGTAAGAGGATCACACATATTATAAGGGTGTTACTTTTTCAGAAGGACAGATGATTCACTGTAACTTGTGCATATGTGTGGACACATATTTCACACGTTTAAGGTGTCACAGTTGATTATTACTATAAGATAAATGTACACATTTTGTTTCATGTTTTTGGGGCATATAAACACAACAAACTTTTGAAGATGGATACACTAGGAGGATTATACTTCAGAGAAATGAAAATTGGTTTGGAAATATCCTTGAGATTTGAATTGGACTGAATGAAAAGGACAAGTGTTTTTTTCTAATTGAAAGTAATGTTGGTTGAGTTGTAACTGTTGTCGGTGACAGCACCATTATTTATTCTTATTTTTTTGATGGTTAAGGGTCTACATGTAAGGAACTGATGGATTCCTAGAAATATTTAGGCACCATTCACTGGAAAGCGCTAGAGGAAAAATTTTGCTTGTTAATTGTCCTATTGCTCAAACACTGAAATGCACATTTATATAATTTGCCCTGAAACATAACGCTGAAATGTGTATGCTTTGATACAGAGGAAATATCAATCATTACAAGACAGCTTTCTTTTAATGTTTATTTTTGAATGCACACTAGTATCAAGTGTTTTAAATATAGCAGCATACATGTTTACATATTAGCAGTTTATATTTCCCCTATCTATTTTATTGGAGACACTGACAATTGATTTCTATAAATCAAAGTTTTGCTGGCCAGCTAGTAGATTTTTAAGCTGTTCGTTATTTTTAAATATAGACTTTTAATAAAGGGTATCTAAATTTTATGTCAATCTCATATGGCTAATGAATTCAGAGGAATTGATCGCTCCCTACTAGTGATTTATATTCATTAATACTTGGTGCTCACACTGACTTATTTACATGTAACATTATCACTTTTTAAACACATTAAGGAAAACCAGTCTAGCGGATTGATGGCAAAACGTATTTATACTTTTAACTACATATTTCAGCTAATAGCATTTGAGAGGTCACACTGTTGAAGTCGTATAATTGGATGAACAAAAGTATATTGGTTAATATTGTATTACCGTGTGATCGGTATGCCACGCTACATGTGGCATTGTGTGATCACGCAGTAAAATACGCACGCACACACCCACACTACAACATTTAGTTATTTATATATTTCATATTTATATTGATTCCATTCCACAGTGATTTATGAGCAGATAGTATTTAGTTTGTTATTAGTTTATATATTATGATTATATGTACACTTTAGTGTTATTCAAGGTTCAGGTTATAGGAAATGTGTCATGTCTGGTATCATTTTAATCCCCTATTCAACAGCAGTTGTCCGGTTCTTTCGCCGAAGAGATCGTACATTGCATACTCTAGTTAGTGATGTTAGGGAATAAATACTTAAAGTGATACTGACTGTAATGTGTAAATAGACTAGCTTAAACTGGTTTCTGGGTGGGAGAATTATCTGGAATGTTGACCCTCAGCCTTGGAGGAGGTTGTTTGAACTAGCCTATCACCTGTTTACACTAGACCCACCTGAAGCCTGGACCTATAGAAGCAAGCCACGTCATCATTGTTTTCTCTGTAACACTGAGTGTATATAATATAGCTGTGCTGGCACTGGCTTCAGTCTTCTCTGACCACAGTATTCTGGAGTGAAGTACTGTCCCCGGGTACCAGTGGGAGCGCAGCTTAGTGAACGCATGCGGGCGCGGTAGGTATGTATCTTTTGGTATTGGCTGTACTGTATTATAATTATGTATTGAACTGCTAAATTTTACATCTGTTAAAATAAATTACTTTATACTTTGGAAACACAATACATTTGCTTGGGCAATGCTTATTTGAAAACGATAGAATTACTTTAATAACACCAATCCTTGGAATTATAAAACAACCTTTGTATCTCTTCTCACGTAAGATTTTTACCACCTTTCACATATATTTTACTGCTTGCTTCTGAGCAGTTACTTAATGTTTATTCATAAAAGGTACAACACAAAACGTGTGATCTAAAATAACTGTTTAGAGGATAAGGTGGAGATGAATCGCAAATTATTTACAATTCTGTGTCTGATATATATACGTACTATTAAGCTTTACATTTAATTTGTTCAAGTAGTGAATCGATGAACAGTGGATGGATTAGTTTATCTATTCTCTATTGGTACACTTGCAATGTTTTAATAACAAAGTATTTTTTATAAGGAAAAAAGATTAAGAAAATTTCTTTTCAGCCAGTGATATTTTTTGGACAAAAATTGGATAGCTAATCACTCTGATATATGCAACATTTTTTGATTGTGTCTTTTCAATCACAAGTTGCAATATTTCTGAATTCAATTTATAACTTTTTAAGTTTTTCCACATATTGTGTTTTTTTCTCTCTTTATTGATTTAGTGTAAGCCAATATTAAATATCATCAGAATACAATAAATATAAAAAACGTTTTTTATCCCCTAATCACTGTGCTTATGATCTTTTGAACTCCCATTATAACCTATAGGGGAAAATTCAATTCCCCCCGAAGAACCGCCGCGTTAACCGTATTACCGTTATTACGGTAATATTAACTCGGCTTTCTGCTCACAGTTGAGGGAGCTGCGAGCAAAAAGCCAGCGTTTAAACTACCATAATAACGGTAATTACCTGCACTATTACTGTAATAACGGTAATAGTGCGCAGGCCGCGTTACTTTTCAAGTTAAGCGGCCAATTGAATTCCCCTCATAGATTAAATACTGTCACCCCAATAATTAAGGTTCTTTAAAGGTATAAATATATAGTATATATATCATTTTTGAGATTTTAAAGGAAATAAGAATTGACACTTAAGTGTTTGTTAAATGGATTATTATAAGTACATGTTGTTCTTTAGCACAACACGGGCCTCACACCATTACCATTACTACGATAATAGATGCACATTATTACCTTTACTACGATAATTTCAACACTGATTTTAGCTCGCAGCTCTGTGATTAATGGTAATAATGCACAGTTCTTCTAAAGAGCAACGCAGGGAATTGAAGCTGTCCCTAAATATTTAATTTAGCCAGTAACAAAGCTCACAATGCAGTGATACTCAGCTTCTATCACTGTTGGGCTGAAGCTAAAGGACATCCAGGAGGTAGTATGATCAAAAGAAACCCACAAAGGCTAACTATACCAAATTTAGGAAATATGAAGATATTTACATTGAATTTGAATGATCCTTAAACACAATGGGCCTGAGTCATTAAGGCAAAAAAAGGAGTAAATGTTCTCTTGGACAAACCATGTTACAATGCAAGGGGTGCAAATTAGTTTATTATTTTGCACATAAGTTAAATACTGACTGTTTTTTCATCTAGCACACAAATACTTGCTTGCTTTATTATTACATTGAAATTTAAAGTTGATCTAGGACATTCCCTATCCCAACTATAAATCTGTCCCCACATTTTAAATTTACCTCCCCCTCCAATGCTACATGGTTTTGCCCAGGTGCAAATGTTACTCCTTTTTCTTTTTTTTTTAACTCTTTATTTAAAGAGGAAACAACAGGAAAAGATACAATCAACACGATTGACATAAAAATATTAATATTCAAGATGTCTCCTCTATGTTTTATATTTTTATAATGGTGGGCAGAGGGGAGGAAAAAGAAAGGGTGGGGGGTAGGAAGGCACAAGTTTTATGTTACTCCTTTTTATGCTTTTCTCTACTTAATGACTCAGGCCCAATGTGTCATTTGATCAAAAGTATTGTCCAACATATGTTTGAAATGAAAGAAACATTTGATTAAAAACCATGAAACCTTTAAAAGACAAGCAATGCAAAAGTTTTGAGCATATCAGAGAACTGCTTTGTTTACAATAAACCCACAACTACAAAGGGGGATATAGAATTTTCTTTTAGGGGTGATGAGGTTATATATTAACCACAACTCCTCCCCCTCTCCTGTCCCAACTCCAGTAGACCCTCTGTCTTACAACACTATGTGTCACACAAATTTATTTGTTTTAGGTTAGAAGTCGGTTAGGTTTGTTCTTTGCTTTATTTTAAGTAAAATACTATATAGCTATAAAATCACAACAAATAACAGATATGTCTGCCCCATAATCACACTGTTCCTCCTTCATCACACTGTTTCACTTTCATCACACTGTGCCCCTTCATCACACTGTGCCCCTTCATCACACTGCGTCCCATTTATCACACTGTGACCCTTGAACACACAGTTCCTTCTACATCAAACTCCTCCCCCTGCATCACACTGGGCCCCCTTCATGGCCAGGGGCCCTGAGAGGGGTGGGGGCATTTACAAGGTACCGGGGCCCAGGCCCTTGACTGAATGCAGCAGCCAGGTTTGCATTTATTTACTTTTTTCATTTTATTTTAAAATGGAACTTTACTTTCCCATACAGAGGTGCATGAGTGCTCTTTTAATGGTGGGGGGCGGGGGAACGGTGGTGTATGAGTCGAGGGGGTGGGAGCACCTAGCTACTCCCAGTCCCCGGACAGTGTGTTACATCACACTGTCAAGCACAGCCTGCAGAGCAAGCTGAGGAGCTATAAGTCTCACCAGATTTGGTAATCCAATGAGACTAAAGCTTTCCTGCTCACTCTACAGAAAGTTCCCATCCTATGTTATAATGTGTCTGGGGAGGATGTAAGTCAGGGAGCAGTCCAGCTTCCGGGCAGAAGTACCAAGAAGCAGGTCCTGGCAGGGAATAGGTGTGACATCTGGAGACCTTCATAATTGCTGTGAAACACCTCAAGCAGCTGAGCCAGTCAAGCTATAGTTTTAACCCTATTCAATAATGCATCTTGATCTCTATATCACTGACAACAACACCACCATCTCATTTGTTACCCAACTACGTTGCCTGGGTGTCACCCTCGACTGCTCCTTCACTTTTGTCCCCCACATTCAATCTCTTGCCCAATCCTATCGCTTCCAACTTCGCAAAAAAGCTGGCAAAAAGCCCTTCTTATCTCAGGATGACCACCAAAGCCATTACCCATGCACACTTCCCATCTTGATTACTGTAACCTTCTCCACACTGGCCTCCCCCACTCCCACCTCGCTCCCCTTTGTTCTATAGTCATCATGGCTGCGAGACTTATCTTCCTTTCACACAGCTTTTCCTCTGCCTATCCTCTCTGCCTTGCCTTACACTGGCACCCCTTCCCCGACAGATTCCTTTTCAAACTCTTCACCCTCACCTACAAGGTCTTCTCCCACTCCACTGCCCTTTCTATCTCTAACCTGCTCTCCATTCAGACTCCCTCCCATTCCCTGAGATCAGCCAATAACAATCTCCTCTTCTACACTCTGATCACCTCATCCCACTTCAGAAACCAAGTTTTCTCCTGGGCTGCCCCTCTCCATTGGAACAACCTCCTACGCTCTATCCAACTGTGCATCTTCAAACGGGCACTTAAAACTCATCTGTTCCTCAAAGCCTACCAGCCATCCACAGAACCACCTCTTTATGGTTGATCTTCTCAGCTCTCTCTTCCCCTGCCCCATTATTCACTCCTCTTGCACTAGATCCCTTTCACTGACTCCCAATTCTGTTTGCTGTCTGTTTGCCCTTCCTTGATGATTTAAGCTCTTACGAGCAGGGCCCTCTTCCCTCCTGTCTTTAAGCCTAATTGTTAGGAACCCCTCCAGCCAGTGCATCAAAACCCGGAGTCTGCTCTGAAAGTCTGGTGTTCACTGAAGCCCCTAGTGGTGGGAACAGACTTGGCCGCAGACAAACAGAGGGTCATGATATGTGCACTGACTGGGAAGAACCCAGCGATAGAGTATAGGAGCATACAGCAGAGTGAAATCCAAAGCAAGGGTCGAGGGTGGCAGCAGACAGCGTATCCAGTAAACAAGCCGAGGTCAGAGGTCACAGGCAAAACAGCAGCGTAAGAGTCCAGGCAATAGATCAAGGGGCACAGGCAGTCAAACGTAGACAGATATCCAGGCAAGGGTCGGCAACAATAAACAGGTACAAAGGCAAGCAGGTACAGATAGCAGGCTAGAGCACTGAAACAGGAACTATAACCGACAGTGAGGCCCAGTCCTCACTGCCTTAAATACTATGATTGGCAAATCAGAAAGGAGGAGGACAGGGCTGATAATCAGCCTCAGGAGGCTGCTGATTAATTACTAGCTGGAACTAGCATAGGTCATATCACAACCAGGAACATGTATGAATGACAAATTAAATCATGCGAGAGCTCCCCCTAGAGTTGGAGGATGTCCCTACAACCTCCACAAATATAACAGTGCATTGAAACTAATGCATGTGCTCGGCTGCTACATCACGCCAGGAAGCGGCATACTGCCGCGGCTCGTAACACTAATATTCTTCTCCAACTTAAATGTATTAACTATGCTTGGAGCTATTAGAGTCTTGGTTTTATATGTTCATTGTTCTGTAATGTTTGACCCTGATGGTCCACAGTGTGTATTCTGTACGTTGCTGCAGAAATCTTGTGGCTCCCTATAAATAAAGGATAATAATAACAATTCAGGTGTCTGCTCTCAGTGAACGATTGTCAATTGCATTTTATTTTATATATCTAGTTTTGCATACCCTGCAAGGACTTGAGCCCCTTTCCAGTACATCTCTATGTATTTTAACTGGGACCAGCTTCTGTGGGAATAGTACATACAGCTGTAACAACAACTGCAGCAGGTAGACCAGTGAAAGCAACAGCTTCAGGCAGCGATGGATAACCGGAGGAATGAGCACTGCATGCAGACTCTTACAGGCAGTTTGGCCACCGCTGAAAACAGGGCTTCTAATGAGTACCTAAGGTTAACCTACCCTAGCACACTCTACTGGCATAAGCCAACAAAACATGTTGAGGACAGCTGTCACTTTGCCTTGCTTGGACTCCTGAATCCTCTGAGTTACAGCCAATGATTATGACAGATGAAGAGCACAAATCTGGAAGTAATCATGTACAGTGTGTACATATGAATCGGAATGTTTTTTCCTGATGTTGGTAAAATATGTTGAATTTTCCTGTAGTGTGTACCCAGCCTTACTCTTTTGTGCTGATGTGATATTGTTGTCCCAAGGCACAATACTTACATATATGCATTTAAGCTCAGCAAAGAGAAATGTACATATTTAGCTGATAGGAAACCTGACCTTGCCGAAGTGCTGCAGGATGATGTATGTCTGGCAATACTGGGATATCTAACAGGACTATTCAGTAGAATTAATAAGCTGAAAAAAGTTTTGCAAGGTTTGAGCAGTAATTCTATGGCACAAGTCCACAAAAATGACAAGTCTGCGTGTGGAAAGTTCATTTGTCTACAGCATCAATTATATGTTTTAGCTCTTACATTCTTTCATTGTCTAACAAAACATTGACTTTAATCTAAATAAACCTCACAAATAAAGTAATATTTATTTTCCTGAATTCACAACCGAGAAGATCATACAAATATGAGCAGCCATTTATTGTGAATATTCAATAAAAAATTTCTTCTTCTACCACATCAATACTCATAGAAGAGCTCATGAACATTTTATAAGACAGTTCTTTTAGAACTAAATTCATTTAAATGTTGCTGGTGTCATTTTGATGTCAGTATTCCAATTCATATATCACTGCTTCTTCTTAAGCATTAAAAGGATTGATCCAGTTTAGTATCACCTACTTAAGCGTTGCAGGAATTTCAGTTTTAACATCAATAAAGGCAAAGTACATAGCCATGATTAACATCATGAAACACATGTGCTTGCCAAAGATACACTGCATCTTGATAAAATTGTTGATTAGCACCCGACAGAGATGAGAAAGGGATGTAGTGGTGACAGGTTGGAGAACACAGGTTTAGGAGTTGATGAAAAAGAGTAAGTGATGTGAGAGGTGGAGAGGGAGGTTATGATGTGAAACAGATATAAGGTTTTTGGGTGTGGGTGGGATGTCTGACATACATTGGTGTGTCTGTGTGTGGATTATTTGAAGGTGGTGCATAATTGATTTTTAGTTTAATAGATTGGTGGATGTGTGAAAGAGAAACTTGTGTTCAAGGTCCGATCTCTACCACTACATTTGTTTTGGACACTGTTGTTTCATTTAGTAGCATGATTTATGTTTATAAGCTTGGTTATACATAGCTAAATAATAATTAATGTATTAATGTGTAAAACATATGTAGGCAATACAATCAGTAGGATATTTGAGAAATGTAGCAGGAGAGGTCTGAAAGGAGAAATTAAGGTGAAGTCCTATAAACACTATCCATGTGTTATACTCACTTATGGTTAGCTTTCCATGAAGATGATAGGCCTCCACGCCTATAAACACAAAAGCCAATTATAATTAACATGGGTTTATTGTATGGAAAGTAATTTCCCCTTGTGTCAAAACATATGAGAATGCCTTGCTTTTGTAATCAGGAATATGTAGCTGAAGATTTAAGACTATGTATAGCTGGAATATTACCAGAGGTTGCATTGTATTGCTACCCTATAAACACAACATATTAAATTAAGATGTTTTCAGTTTATTTAGTCTTTAACAAAGATATTTCCACTTTCATTTACACATACATACATTTACACATAAACTTGAGTGCAATATATGTTCTGAAATAAAAAAATGACATTTTAGCTATTAATATGTTGAAGTCTGACTCACAATGTAATTCACATTTCAAAGAAAAATATAATTATTTTATACTTCATTGTATAATATGTTCTAACTCTTGTTTCTATGGTTTCTTAATTCTAAATTGAGGTGCATTTAATCTACTATAAATTGTATTAATGTTGTATTTAATAGAAGTCTTTAATTGCAGAGTCAAATACGATGCCGGTCATTATTTTTGCCAATTTGTTTAAAATACATATATTATTCCAATTTTAGAAGAAATTGTAGTATTTTCTGTTCAACTGCTTTTTCCAACAGTAGCAAAATAAACGACAAGAATGGCTAATGTCCTCACAGAATAAAGTTTTATCACAATGCAGAATTTTTATTTTAATTTAATGGAAGGCACTTTGGCAAACTGTTGCACAAAAAGTAATATTTTTCATAGCAACCAATTATATTTTATTTCATTTTGAAAACTGCAATTGAAAAAAAGATAGAATCTGACTGGATGCAATGAGTAGTGCTACCTATTTCATATACATAAATGCCTCACTTTGGTGCCCCCTAAATAAACAGCTACAGTTGTCATAGCTCATCACTCTTCTTTTGCCGCAGTAATATTTACTAAACAGCCATTAGTCATGTGATAATACCGCTGAAGAGCAGAATTCTTTTGAATTTAAACCTGGCTTTGGTTGACAATAATGCATCTTAAAAAATAATGGATAAAGAAAGTGAGACAGTAGCGATAATGTAGCGACTATAGACAATTTTACTGCACATAAACAGCCATAATGGGCAACACGGTGGCTAAGTGGTTAGCACTTCTGCCTTACAGCACTGGGGTCATGCGTTCAATTCCTGACTATGGTCTTATCTGTGAGGAGTTTGTATGTTCTCCCTGTGTTTGCGTGGGTTTCCTCCGGGTGTTTCAAAAACATAGTGGTAGGTTAATTGGCTGCAAACAAATTGACCTTAGTCTGTGTGTGTTAAGGAATTTAGATTGTAAGCCGCAATGAGGCAGGGACTGATGTGAGTGAGTTCTCTGTACAGCGCTGTGGAATCAGTGGTGCTATATAAATAAATGGTGATGATGATTATGCTAGTTTAGTTAGCTTCATTGGAAATGATAAATGTAGGGTACATTTTCACATGTTTACCTGTATAACAATTAACTGAACATGCATATATGTGATTGACTCCTGGATTCAAATATTGAAAATATATTCTAAAATAAAAGCTGGGAAAATGTTCTGCATATAAAATATATGTATTACACTGTCTGTAACATCATAATAAAACTAATTCTTCCCCACTTATGCACCTCAAACTACCATCAAAATAAAATAAAAGAGCATAGTACAAAACACATTTGGGCTGATGCTGGGCAAAACTCCCATAGGGTGATCCTTTGGGGCTATTAAATCACATTAGTTAGGAACTTGGAGTATGATTAGCTGTTTCTGTAGAGTATGATTACTAAGTGTGAGAGAAGGCAGAATGTTCACCAACTTACCCTAACTCTTGATTTACAGAAATGTTTTCTGTAAACACTGGCTTGGGGTTAAGTCTTTTCTAGTAAGTGGCTGGTCACCCTTATATAGCAAGGGCTTAGTAACACGCAGACTATGTGACATGGTTCCTTTTTGGCATAGTCTTACTGTCACAGAAGCATCTTGTAAACTGTCCACACAAGGTATAGACTGAATCAGGGTTCACTTTAATCTCACATGTAATTGGCCAAATTACATGAGATGCAGTTATTTGGTGCTCAAGATGAGCAGTCATATCTTTTCCTGCATGACTGAGGCCTGTTAGTGTGCTTGAAACATGACCAAAATGGTCTATGCTATCATCTTCCAACTATATTAGCCAACATGGCCAATAAAAATCTGAGATATTTTAATGGGATTAATAATTGACCTCGGATCATTTTAGGAGTCCACATGATGATATTTCTTGCTGCACATACTGCTACAAAATTCCCCAATATTGCAGCAGATATTGCAGTGTTTGAGGCTAACAACATACTTCTCTGTATCGCAGTCATTGGGACTGATTCATCGAGGAAACTAAAGCAAAATAAATTAGTAACTTTGAAGGGAGATGTAAATTTAAAATGTGATGGCAGATTTATAGTTAGGATAGGGAATGTACTAAAATTGGTTTTCACAAAGTTTGCTGCTTCAGTGTTTTTAGAACCTTTTATCAGATGTTGCTACGGTATACTGAAGTAAAATTACAACCATTTTATAAGTGTCAAAGGCTTTTATTGACAATCACAGTAAGTTTATGCAAAGAGTCAATATTTGTAGTGTTGACCCTTCTTTTTGAAGACCTATGCAATTCGCCCTGACATGCTGTAAATCAACTTTTGGGCCACATACTGACTGATAGCCGCTCATTCTTGCCTAATCAATGCTTGGAGTTTTTCAAAATTTGTGGGTTTTTGTTTGTCCACCCGCCTCTTGAAGATTGACCACAAGTTCTCAATGTGGTTAAGGTCTGGGGAGTTTCCTGGCCATGGACCCAAAATTCCAATGTTTTGATCCTCGAGCCACTTAGTTATCACTTTTGCCTTATGACAAGTTGCTTCTTCATGCTGGAAAAGGCATTGTTCATCACCAAACTGTTCTTGGATGGTTGGGAGAAGTTGCTCTTGGAGGATGTTTAGGTACCGTTCTTTATTCATGGCTGTGTTATTAGGCAAAATTGTGAGTGAGCCCACTACCTTGGCTGAGAAGAAACCCCACACATAGTTGGTCTCAGTATGCTTTACTGTTGGCATGACACAGGACTGATGGTAGCGCTCACCTTTCCTTCTCCAGACAAGTGTTTTTCCAGATGCCCCAAACAATCTTTAAGGGGATTCATCAGAGAATATGACTTTACCCAGTCCTCAGTAGTCCAATCCCTGTACATTTTGCAGAATATCAGTCTGTCCCTGATTCTTTTCCTGGAGAGAAGTGACTTCTTTGCTGGCTTTCTTGACACCAGGCCATCCACCAAAAGTCTTTGCCTAACTGTATGTGGAGATGCACTCACACCTGCCTGCTGCCATTCCTGTGCAAGCTCTGCACTGATGCTGCCCCAATCCCACAGCTGAATCAACTTTAGGAGACGGTCCTGTCGCTTGCTGGGCATTCTTGGGCACCTGAAGCTATTGAACTATTGAACCTCTCTCCTTGAAGTTCTTGATGATCAAATAAATGGTTGATTTAGGCGCAATCTTAGAAGCAGCAATATTCTTGCCTGTGAAGACCTTTTTGTGCAAAGCAATGATAACTGTACGTGTTTGCTTGCAGATAACCATGGTTAACAGAGGAAGAACAATGATTTCAAGCACCACCCTCCTTTTAAAGCTTCCAGTCTGTTATTCTAACTCAATCAGCTTACAGAGTGATCTCAATGTCCCTTTAAAGGAACTTCATGAATTGCGCTGGGAAGGCACGGGAGAATCTCTTTAATTGTAAGAGTAGGCTTCCATCCGTGAATCTGTTACTGAATTCTTTATAAGCACTCGTATCAAAGAGAACTCATATAAACTTCTCTTTCGTTGGTACCTGGTCCCTTCCAGATTGAATGCAATGTTTCCCACTTCGTCAGATCTTTGCTGGCAGAACTGTAGTCAACGGGGTACCCTGTCTCATGTTTGGTGGAGTTGCCCTAAAATTGAACCCTTTTGGCTAGAAGTATTAGAACTTATTAGTAAGATAACATACTAGTCAGTTCCTTTTTTTCATCTCTCCTTTTGCCTCGTCTGCCACAAGAAATCCACAAACTAGTATAGAAACTTCCTGACCATATTCTAACTGCAGCCAGATGTTTAATTGAAAAAATTTGAAAAATCCTGAACCATATATCCTACCCTAATTGCCAATATCTGGCAAATATATAAAATTTAAATTATCACTAGCTTACTTCACGATAATCCCAAACCAATTTTCATCAAAATTGCATACTTAGACTGAGTACTTTGTTACCTAAGGTCCTCTATGATTCTTTGTTTTTTTCACATAGGAGATGAGAGTGTGCTACACATTTTTACATTCATTCCCGCTCTTATTTCATTCTCCCCCTCTGCTTTTCCCTACCCCTTTCTCCCCTACTGACATTTCCTGATTCCCCCCTCCTTTCCTCCCCTTGTTCCCTTTCTCTCTCACGATCTATATATCTGTCTGTACTCACACTCATATAGTCTCATACTTTCATTCTTTCAATAACAATGTGTATAATGGATTTGCACTTGTTCTGATATATTTATATGTTAACATTCCAATCCCAACCCCTCCCAGCTCTTTTCTTTTTTGCACCACTCATTCACACTCTTTATTTCAATGAATTTTCAATAAAATTTTATTTAAAAAAAAAAAGAAAAGACAAGTAAAAGCAGACAGCATTTAACTTATGTACAAAATAAACTAATTTGCACTCCTTGCATTGTTACATGGTTTTGTCCAGGAGAACTTACTCATTTTTTTGCCTTACTTTCCTTAATAATTCTTATGTCTTGTCACAGTTGGTTACTGTCTCTTCTGATATACCTCCTGTGCACTGTAATTGGCTTTCAGTGTGCACTAAACAAGTTAGTAATCACCAATAATAGTTCACATTACTGCTACAATCTTTAGCAGCTCTAGCCTCAGAGGCATTTGGCAAACAGCAAGTTCATCCCAAAGGTGTTCAAAGGGGTTGAGGTAAGGGAAGGTCAAGTTCTTCCACATTGAACTCATCAAACCTTTGTGCACTATGGCACAGTCATGTTGGAATAGAAAAGGGGCTTCCCCAAAACTGTTGCCACAAAGTTGGAAACATAGCATTGTCCAAAATTACTTGGTATGCTGAAGCATTAAGATTGCCCTTCACAAATCTTTGCAAATGGAGAATGAATGGCTAGGTGCTTTATTTTATACATCTCTGGCAATGGATCTGATTGAAACACATCAATTTAATAATTAACAGGTGTG
Organism: Mixophyes fleayi; assembly: GCF_038048845.1. Lineage (NCBI taxonomy): Eukaryota > Metazoa > Chordata > Amphibia > Anura > Limnodynastidae > Mixophyes > Mixophyes fleayi. Next base: position 150,918,154 of record NC_134406.1, on the reverse strand, counting down.
GCCAGATACTTTTATCCATATAGTGTATCTTGTATGATATATATTGAAGGCTAACATACATTGCCACATTCAGAAAAAAGTCAAGTTAAGTGAGTGCCCACTTAAAGGTCTATTTGCTTGACTTTCTCATATTGAGCATTATTTTGCAAGTGCAATATTAGTTTTGCCATTTCGCCATGTATCTGCAGTGCTGTATTATGGAGGGTTTAATTATTTACTAGCATGGTCACCCGGCGTTGCGCTGGTCCGATTTGTAATGTGTGGCAGTTTTAGTATATAAGCAAATTATTTGTAAAATAGACCAAAAATGGTATTTAGAAAATAAGATTTGCTGCTTTGTTGCGTTGTCGTTATGTCATGTTTCCTGTGAGGTTTCCTTCCAGCAATCAAACAATTGTTTACATCCAAAAAATTATGTTTTCAATAATTGTCGCTCTGTCGCATTGTCGCATTGGTGCGTTTTCCATATGTGGTCTAATAGGTTACTTTTTCGATAGTAAATAACTATATAAGACTTGGCAGCTTTACCTTGAGAGCTTTGTAAGATATTCGCCAACAGACAAACAAATAAACACATTTCTTCTTTTATATATATAGAAGATTTTTAGACAATACATATATAAAAGAGTGATTTTATGTTTAAATGGCTCAATTTTAAAATCTCATCAGATCTGAGTTGAACATATCTGACTTTATTTTTAAATAAATATAAAAAAATATCCACAAATAACTTTTTTACATAGACCACAGTTTTACCTGTGGTCTTTGTCATGTCTGTGTTTTTGCTACATTTATGTCAAAAGTGAGTACAGATAACTCACACTTTTCCTCTGCTAACAATCCTGAGTGTGCATACCCCTGTCCACTACTAACAGTATATTTTTACTGTTGAACACTTTGTAGAAGACAATCCAGAATTTTTATTTTGGGGATTTTGTATACTAGCTTTACAATGAACCCCATACATGACATAATTCCTTAAAATTGGCCAAAATATACTGTACAAGTTATTCACCTCTGTCAACCAGCTTATTTTCACTCAGAGCCTTAAACACTCTTTTTAACAGCATAAATGTGTAACCTTTTGTGATGCTTACCAAACCAGATCCTTGCTTGCCATAAGTTGGCAATACAAAAAAAATCATGTAAAGATACATCGCACATATTTTGGTTCATGTAACATTTTACTTATATACATTGTATTGTATTTAAACAATTTAAAGTACGGAAATGTTGCCACATCTTGTATTGTATTTTGAAAATCTGTGATTTTGTATTTTCAAAAATATTGTGACTTTATTAGCGCATCTCATACTGATCTCAACAAACCCTTAGATTAAGTGTGTATGTAATGAGGACCATTTAATGCAATAAACAGAATATACTTAATATACACTTTATGAAATGGACACATTTTAATTTGAATATGAATTTTTAATAAAGAGATACCAGTTGTATTATGACAGGATAATAAATTGATCTCAGAATTTATTAAATACAGTATACTTTTGATGCTATGTCATTAAAGGATGTGCGTATGATGCTGTGACATGCAGTGGGTTTGAGACACTAAGACAGTGATGGGCAAACTTTTTCAGGAGCCGGCCAAATAAAAAAGAAAAACTTTAGGCGGGCCAATATAATTTATTAAAAAACTCAAATATCGAAATATATAATACAAATTTTTATAAAACTAATGTGATGAATGAAGCTGTGACTGCATTTCTATAAGTTCCTCGTATCTATTTTTTTATTTAAATATAAAAACAAATAATTATATTTTAATAATTTTATGCATATTTTAATAACATTTTTTAAAATATTGGCGGGCCGGATAGAACCTCTTAGTGGGCCGGATCTGGCCCGCGGGCCGTAGTTTGCCCATCACTGCACTAAGAAGTAGATATATTAAACTGCGATTTCGGCGACTTTGACAGCTAACTTTAAAATAGCAATGTCTGTAAGGCAGTGGTCAGGGAACAGGGGTAAATTACCCCAAATGGGGTAAAAATTAAATTCCTGTGGGTAATGCTGCCGATTCACATGCTGTCAGTTGGATTGTAGGCCCCTTTAAATGTGAAATTGCTGTTGTACCAGAAGAGCCTCAAGGGCTGGCAGAGGCACTTCTTGAGCTTCGATGCTATAATGAAGCACGTATTGCATTTGAAAACAAAGCAGATCTGTCATATTTTTGGATGTCAACAACTGCAAAGGCATTTAAAATTGCCCATGAGGAGACAGTCAAAAAGTTGCTGCCTTTTGCAACAACCTACCTTTGCGAACAAGGATTTTCCACTCTAACAAACATAAAAACAAAGCAGAGAAATCGATTGGACGCTGAAGATTGCTCTGACATCAAAATGCCCCAATATTGATGCTCTCGTATCAGAAATGAAGCAACATCATTTCTCCAAAACCTGAAGTTTTGAAGTTGAAGCTTTCAAAGAAATTTTGAATAGATTCAATAAAATTTTGAATTCCAATAACTAATAATATATGATTTCCTTCCTTTCAAATCAAGGATGTAATGACGGCGTATCTAAATATATTTGGGGGTAAAAGGTAAAAAAAGTTCCCTGACCCCTGCTGTAAGGGCATGTTATGCCTTAAAGACATTGCTGTTTTAAATTTAGCTATCAAAGTCACCCAATATCGGCGTTTTGAAGAAATCGCAGTTTAATACATTTACTCCTAAGCCGTATGTACAGAGTGCACAATATTTGGATACTTCATTTTGAACGAATGTGCCTATTTGACTGCTTTGTGCATGGAAAGATAAACATCAACTTCCCAACTTGTGATGTGCCCACGTTAAACACTAAGGGCCTGAGTCATTAAGGCAAACAATTAGTAAATGTTCTCTGGGACAAACCATGTTACAATGCAAGGGGTGCAGATTAGTTTATTATTTTGCACATTGAGTTAAATACTGGCTGTTTTTTCATCTAACACACAAATACTTAATAGCTTTATTATTACACTGAAAATTAAAGTTGGTCTACGACATGCCCTACACCAACTATAAATCTTTCCCCACATTTTAAATTGACCTCCCCCTCCAATGCAACATGGTTCTGCCCAGGTGCAAATATTACTCCTTTTTTATGCTTTGCTCTCCTTAATGACTCAGGCCCTAAGTAATCATTTGGGGTATGGGGAAATTGTAAATAAATGGTACTTCATTCTATCCTGCTATCACTTTTACAAATTCTCCTCCCAAGATATTGTGTGCTCCAGCCTTAAATTAAACATGGGAATAAGTAAACATTAAGACTATGTTTTGTCTGTCACACGTGCACATTTAATAATTTTATTTCATTGGTATTTGTGAACATAAATATGCCAGTATAAAATGCTTCTGAAGGATATAAAAGGTGTTCAACTGAAAATATAAGCTAATACCTAGTCTATTAAACCTCTGAGGATGTGTAAATGTCCTTAAGCCGTAGGCTCCTACTAAATCAGGAATCGCCCCATAAATGTGCACTTTACCCACAAATTAATTTAAATATGTTATCCGCAACATGGTTAGCAAGGACGTTCCCAATGTCCCAGCTTCACCAAGCTCCTCTTTCAGGCAATAAAACTTTTGCACACTCCGAAGAAGATCTTCAAATGCTTATCCACCTCTTTTCTCCTTTTTCATCGATGCAATATTTATAATAAAATATGAAGATTAGTAATATGATTAGTAATTTATGCAAATGATTACATAGGGACAAATTTGCCAGATATTGTAGTAGACAATGAAAGAAGACAACTTTCACTGTGCTCTAATACATTAATTGAAATGGTAATCAAAGTAAAAACTAATTTCTGTTTTTACCTCTCCATTACATAGATATAGGGTTTTATCAACAAAATATATTTTCTTCAAATGAAAGAACAGTTGTTGCACTGCATGGGACTGAGATACAAGAAAATCACCAAGGAAAATTATTTAAATACTAAACTATATTGCAGCCTGCAGAGAAAAAAGATGAAAAGGATAAGACATATATCTTTTTATTTAGAATTTCACTCTTTGATATGTAAGTACATAAACCTAATTTATTTGACGTCACTTTATCTTTTGGTAGAATTTATTGTACTCAGTCTTTAATAATTTGATTAAAATATGATATTGAAAACCATACACCAAATAAATTAGGGCCCCAGATCTTAAATAACAAGTTAGATAAGAGTATACAGACTCAATTCTGCGATACCCAATGTAAGTCTTTAACTGATTAGTAAAGCAGAGAAACATGCGTTCTGTATGGACTATTAAAGTTTTGTTACAGAACCGTGTTAACTTTTTGTGTTGTACTGTATGTTTTTGGTACAGTAAAGTTTCTAACTTTTACATACAGAGCTTGATTTAGAGTCAGATGTAAGTCCATTTGTATCATGTAAAAATGTGACTTCCATAAAATTGTTTGCACCGTGTAGGTGCAAAACTTACGGCTATATTTGAGCTGAGTATGTCATAGTCTTGCAGCCCGTTTCACTTGGGCAGGTATGTCAGGGGCATTCCTGTGAAAGTTCAGTACAGCAGAATATGATTTAGATAAATATTTAAAATATTCACAATATCCACTGTAGCCATCAAAATAAAATGTTACAGCTTTTATCCCTAGATTTGTTATCACAGCATTTATATTTATGCTACTATTTGTCTGCCCTTTTGTGGCATATTCAGTTTAACTATTTTACAAAGATGGTCAAAGATGGGCACCATGTGTTGTAAAAGAAAAAAACAAAATAACATTTTTATATGTGGGTACACTATGATGCCTGTATCTAGCATTAAACAACAAATACCTTGATTAACCCAACTACTTTCATAAAAAGAAGTAAACCTCTGATCCCCACTGCTGTCATGTAACTTATTACTCCATGTTCTTCCATATAAATAGACAAAATAATGCAAATATAGGCTCAGTAGATCACAAAGTAGTATTTTTGAGCTGAGGCTTTTTTTATTTTACTGTCAATATGTCATCAGGGTTTGTTTTGACACGGTAAGGTAAGGTACACAGTAAGGTACACCTATGTTGTACATGTGTGATCACATGCTTTAACCTTTCTTGTTGTGAGTGTAATGGTCAGTAGTGACACAATTAGATACGGCACTTTAATCAGGCTAATTGTAGTCATCACCTTTAGCAACCCACTTTCCCACAAAATGTATCTTTTAATTAATCATTGCTTTCTCATATATTTTTAAGATTATTTATTAGTTCAAATTACTTTATTAAATGTAAAGACAATTGTTTGCTGTTTTGTTTATTGTGTAATAGGAGATTTAGTAAGTGCCAGGACTTTTAATAAACCCTGTTTATTTTATATGTTTTTAAGTGTTGTTTAGTTTAAAATGTAACAATGTGTATTTGATATATAAAAAGTGTTTGCTGGTTAGTTTTGGTTAATGCTTTTATGTAATTGAGTATAAAAATATACCATCCCTCATAACTAATATCCAGCATGCTGTAGCCAGTTGAACAGGTTTCTATACTACCTCAAAATGCATAGCAGACAGGTGTTCCATCTCTGATCGACCAGTTAACATATGGTGCCGAGGTAATAAACAGCATGAAATGCACAAAATGATCCTTCTGTTACTTCTGTACTTTCTTATGTGAGTACAATGACATAGATCTTATCGTATTTAATAAAATCATTTAATCCATTGGAGATTTGACAGTTTTCATTTCTATGTTAAGCTCCAATCACATCTGTGAGCTTGAGTTGAACTTCACCTGTATGTTGGTGATTAAGATTGGAGAACCCCGAAATCTGGATCTTCTGTCATGAATGTTGTAGCAGGCAAAATTTTTATTGGGATATCACTTGTATTTCATACCATTTTTGTGGTTTCTACACCCAAAAATGCAACAACAATCAGCAATTAGTCTAATGCAACTCAGACTAAGGCTAGGTGCACACTGGAGTGTTTTCAACAGATTATCGGATCAATCAGATGGTATACGACCCCTTAGCCCGATATCACAGTGTGTACCTTGGAATGACAAATAATTTTTTTTCCAAAGCACATGAAATCGTTGATCAAGCTTTTCAAACTGAACTAAAAATCTTTCTCAGCAATTCTGCATCTTGTAAAACGTGTATAGTGTGTACACATAAATCGGTATGCTGATCGGGAATTTTTTTATCATTGTTAAAATCATATATAGATATCACATCATTATAGATAACACATTGAAAGAAAATTTCTGTAGTGTGTACCTAGCCTAATGTAAGCAAAAATTTGATTGATTGCTGAGGGCTACTATACAACTGCACTTTGCACCTATGTTTATAATGATCATTTATTAACCTGTATTTTAAGAATTTATTAAGCTTTTGTATTTTTAGGGGATCTTGAATAAGGTTGAGTTTACGAAGTTCACTCATAGTGATCATCAATGATAGTGATCACCAGAAAAACTATTTTAGAGGGTTTGCAACACTATAGATTCTGCAACCACTCTTTTGCAAGCCACAAGGAAAATGTGAGATAAACTATGCCTATGTGTATGACATTATACATTTAAAATGAATTCAACATATTGCTGAATCCTTATGGGTTCAACATTTTAAAACACAAAATAAATGGATTTAGTGAATGATTTGGATGAAATTACTAATGCACTAACATTCCAAATTTATTTTTGGAATGACCGGTGTTCTCATTTCTAGGTTATATCCATTAGCCATATTTTGTGGACACTGTAAGTGGACAATATTGAATACTCACAGTATAGAATATATGAAAAGTAAATTGGAACTTATTGCAGCCATTCTCCTACAAGCACAGGAGTCTTTATTTTAACTTTTGTGAAAGGCTGTAAAGCAGTTGGTATGTCATTATATTTTCTGCTTCCGAGTCAATGTTTTATCACTTTTCAGAGTGCTGCAAAATATTAGATATTTGCATCATAAAGTTACATTATAACTAACACCATGTTTGTGTTAAGAATATATTTGTTAACACAGGTATCCTCATTTTGACTGATAGTGTGGTCTATACTTTTTAGATCATAGCTGATCGCTTGAATGACCAAAGTAAGTGATGGCACCAGGTGACACTGACTGCTGTGCAAGACTCTTATTGAAATACAGTTGACCTTTGCAGAGATTCCAAATTAATATAGGAGACCTAAAAACATTCATGTTGAGTTGAACGCAAATTGCATTTTTGGCGTATAAAATGCTTTTTAACTTCTGTATAAGCACACAAAGCACTCATGAAACTAGTAGTTCCTGCGCATGCTCAGATTTAAAAAGTGTATTAAATGAAAAAAATGCAATTTGCATTCAGTTCAACATGAGATCCTAACTTAATATTTTATTTCCAAACACCGTTAGTAGAAACTACTATTTATTAAATCGCAATGTATATTTTTATAGTGTTCCTTCTTAAATTAACATATGTTTTTTAAACAAATGTTAAAGTACATTAAGCTAAATAGCACTGTAACTACAAAATTATTTCATTTGTATTCATATTAGCAACAATTTATTTGTCTTTTGTTGCAGTGCATTCAGTTCTAATAAATGTGGTACCATAATATGATGAGATCAGAAAAAAATGTTAAATGTTTGATTCCAGCTTAGGATTTCATTAAATAGATGTTCCCTTTTAACAAATGTTTATAATGGGAACATTTCAATCAATATTAAATATCTGAAAGTCAATTTTGGCTTCAGCACAAAAGGTCATCTAGCATTGCTGTATTGTATACTTCCTCTGAAGCTAAAGCAACTGCTTTACTAAACTTCGTTTTTGGGTTGAGCACGATAATTACACTACATTATTTTTAGCTATAGCCTATTCATTGACTACTTGGGCAACTAAAATTGGTATGGAATGGTAACACAATTGATTTAAAAATGAATCACTTAAGTGCTATTTAAAAAGTATCCGCTAAGTATGAATACAAGTTTATCAAATATAAAAGAGTAGCTTCTATTATATTTATATAGCTATTTGCTTTGCTGATACACTTACGATAAAAAAAAAAACTGCCGGAGTATTGCAGCTCATAGAATTATTGCTCACTCTGGAAATGCTTATTTGTCTATAGGGTATTTAATTTGTTTTTAGCCTCTCAATCAATAGACACAGCTTTCCTGAATGCTAGTTTCAGGCACTTTGGGACATTTGTAACATCACTAGAAATAACCCTAGGTGAAACGAGATTTGAAGTGCCGAGGAGACATGAACTGCAAATAATGGATTTAATATAGCTCAGGCAATAAGGGAGAACCATCAATGTCTCATTTTTAGACAAAGTCTAACTAATAAGAGTCTCACTTGAGAAAGTTTAGCGTGAAACGTATACTTTTACTTTGGACCTGCTTTAGACCTTGAGTAAAGTCATACTATTTTGATTGCACTCCTGTATTAAAGATGGAACACATAAATATAATCACACAATTCTTATAAATATAGAATAATAAATATGATTTTAATGCTTTAAAGCTATATTACCATGTAAAGATATAACTAGATTAAATCTATAATTATGTGTGAACTGCAACTCATAACATGTAACAATGTAGGTAGGACCAATTTTGAAGGTTTGTTTATGAGAGAGATTGATATATTTTACTTGTCATTTCTGTGTATAAATACATTAATGAATTGATTTATTTAATATTCAAATGTGATGTTTAAAAAGATAATGCAGTAGCATCTCAATTGCGCACGTTAACTCCATACACCATTCCTGGATACGCTTGTTACAAAACCATATGCTTTTGCATTTTTCCTCATAAGGCATGACTACGCCAGTCCTTTATACTAACTTAACTCCAATTATCAATGAGATCTCTATATAATATTTCCGGTCTCAAGGCAGTATAAAATCTATAATCTCAACACAAATATGAAACACAATCTTTACTTTTACAACAATGTTACAATATATTCAATGACATTAACTTACACGATACATATAAGTATTCAATGTATATGAAAATCTGTTTGTAGGTATATTAACAATATTACTAACTTCTTACTAATTGTGTATATGTACCTTTCTCATGTATGTGTGTATGTGTGTGTTTGCATGTATCCCAGAATTCATTACAAATCCCATGTTGGCTGTGTTATCTCCACTTTACATATAGTGCAGAAAAATCTTAATAATCCTTACTCCCAATATGGAACAGTATATCACTGTTCCGGTACATATACTCCACTACTCATAGTACAACTTCAACCTCCCTACCTAGTACAACTTCTAGCTCGATTATAATGCTTATTATTATGCACAGTGGAAGCAGTAAAACATCCCTGCTTAGTACAAATGCAAACTTAGTGCAATGCCACAGCTTAGTAGAACATCTCTTACAAAAATGTGCCAGTGCAACCTCATTGCTTTGTAAAACATCAAACAATGTCCATAGCTTATATAATAGAAAAACAGCATTACATACACCCATTCTCATCTAAAAATTCAACATCTATTCCAAGTACAATGTCTCAATACCACTTAACCATTACATTTACAACATCCTTGAACAAACTAATGCAGTACATCCATGCTACTCCGATATAATGTATATATCACATAGTAATCTTTCTCAAGTCACCGTATCCACACAAAACTACTTACAACGTCTATTACTAACCTCCCCATTACAATCTTTACACATTACCCACAATGCAGCCATTATAGATTACACACATTGCAGCCATTATACAGTGTCCAAAGGCAAGGGGGAAAGGTGAGGCCAAAAGGGTAGAAGGAAAGAGTTGATGTTTGCTTAATGAGTTCTCTAGCAGAAAGACATTCTCTGTTAGACATACAATCTGTTTTACTACTCACACCTGGGGCAGAGCCCCTGCACAGAATGTGAGCCAAGGTCTTTACTCTAAGACTGTTCTAGCCACTAATGCAACTTGACCAAAGACTTGCCTTATACCAGCTGAGGTGGGGGAGTAGAAATTATTTATTTTGCTAATGGTTCACTTATTAGTTGTGTGAATCTCTTGATGGAAAATAGGATATTATATAATTTTTCCAATGGCAGCCAATCAAAAGAACTGGTTTTATTCATAAGTGAATATTAATTTAATAAGAATTATGTTATCCTTATGCTATCAACATCATTGTCGTCATCATCATCTATTTGTAAGGTGCCATAAATCTCTGCAGTGCAGGACAATTAGAATTATACATCATACAAAATACAATCACACATAAAAAATAAAAAAGGACTAATGAGGTTGATAAAAAAAGGTGCAGACATGAGACAAAGGGTAGAGCAGGCCCCGCTCATGAGAGCTTACAGTCTTGCGGCAGAGAGCAATGCTGTGACAATAAGAGCTTGTGGGACTCATAGTGAACTTGAAACTGTAGCTGGTAGACCATGCAGCGGGAGTACTATCAGGTGGGGATAAGAGAGGCTATAGTGAAGAGGGGAATTCACTAGAGAGCGCTTAAATGATTAAAGGTTAAAGGAGACTAGTCAGATGGAGTAAGGAGTTCCATAAGTGGAAAGCAGCCAGGGAGAAATCAGGGAGGCGCGTGTAAGAGGTGGTTATCAGAGAGAAGGAGAAGAATAGGTCAAAAGCAGTTCGAAGAGGGCAAGGTGGAGTGACTAGGTCAGAGATGTTTGAAGGAGAGAAGTTGGTGAGGGCTGTGAAGGTGAGAGTGAGTAGCTTCAATTGAATTCAGGAAGAAATGAGGATTCAAAAACATTATTTCTCTTTTCCTAATTGAAATCACATTTTTTTCTATCATTACCACAAAATTATTAAAATAGTATACATTATTTCAGTTTAAAATTAGATTAACTTTCAAATATAAAGACATCTATTTTTTCTACAATTTAACCTGAATACAGATTAGTCAGTGTTTTTTCAAAGAGTCCTTCCCTTAATAGAATTGCATGAATACAGACGTGTCTTATAGGCGCTTGTTATGTGACAGCTACTTTATTTAAGATGACATATGATTATTTCTGAAGCACAAATAAACACTTAGTAGATTGTCATTTATTTTATATCAGCCAAAGAAAAACTGTGTGTAGAATATGACGGCAGAAATAAAGGTTGCGCTGGGTGCTTTGCTACCACAATAGAAACGGCTTCCCAAATAGAGCAGGTAATGAGCCAGTGTACTTAATTTGCATTTCTTTAGTTCTCTGTTTCTGACAAGTATTTATATGCACAAGCTTCCTGAGGATCATAGAAACCTGGGGAACGTCATCTATGATGTGTTACACTGAAAATAGACACTAATGATGTTTTTTATTTGCTGTACTAATGTAGAGATATTTTACAGGCATTTTCTGAATTTATTCCTCCCATCACAAAAAAGTTATGCAAGTATATTTATTTTAATAAACTGCTGAATGTTTGTCTGCAAGTCTATTGAAATATACTTCAATGAGCAACTCCGACCATAAAAGAACAGAGCAAATACTGTGTAACAAACACATGAATTTAGCACCAATTCCAGAATTCTAAATATGCATATAGCATATGTGAAAAGTCTAATGCACATATGTAAAGCAATATGCATCTTTTTATTCGACTTCTACATGAATTGTCAGATGTACTTTAGTTATAATGTGGGAATGTTTACTTGTTATAACTAATGATCTTTCCCAATGTGTTTATTTCTATATATGTGTCTCTAAATGTGTGCCAGATTCTCTGATAGGTAGAAATGCACCAAATTCAGAAGTACGCCTCTGATTCTGATTTTATTTTTCAAATCTTAAGGCCAACGGAATCTAAATCTTGATTTCCCACAAAGTACACAGAATGTGGGGTTTTTATGTCCCTGATCCAAAAATACAAATAAGAATGACCATTCTTATGGTGGGACCATTCGGTCCCTCCATGCTCATTTTTGGTGTGCCAGTTAGGGTTCATGTTTGGTATTCAGTCAAATGTTCTGTAAATGTTTAACTAAAACCAAAAATAGAGATTGAATGGATTACTGCTGATAATAAAGAGCAAAATATACATAATGTCTGAAATTGATTAGTTTAAGGCCACCCATTGGTTATAAATTCCTTTATCTCCGAATACATTGCAGTACTTGAACTTATGAATGAAAGAAACATTCACAGTAAATATAGATTACATATAGCACTATAATGTACAATATTTTGGTATTATGAACTGAAGATCTTTAGTGACTAGCTTGTTAGCTATTTGTTGTTAAATAAATAAGCAAATTTTAAAAAAGATATGCCCCATATTCAAGGAAATGTATTTACATCAACATTTGGCATTCATGAGGTTATCCATATGTTTACTGCAGATAGAACAAGTGGCTGAACAGGTTTGTGATGAATTATTTGCTTATCAAAGTCCATCATATCTACTATAAGATATAAGTTTGAGTCATATCTACTGTAAGATATGTTTGCAAGTGCTATGAAATTAATGAGCTACAGAAAAGGTGCTAAAATATTGAGGAAGAAAAACGACTAAGGAAGATACACAATTACACATACTAAGGGCCTTATGCTGTTAGGAGCAAAGCAAAAAAAGGAACAACTTTGCACCTGGACAAACCATGCTACAATGATAGGGGTACACATTGATTTCTTTTTGCATGTAATGAAAATACTGCCTGTTTTTTCATGTAGCACACAAATACTTGATAGCTTTATTTTACACTAAAATTAAATTTGATCTAGGGCATGTCAAATGCCAACTATAAATCTGTCTCTTTTTTTACATTTATCTCCCCCTCTAATGCAAAATGGTTTTGCCAAGGTGCAAATTTGCTCCTTTTCTTTGCTTTGCTCCTAATTCAGCATCAGGCCCTTAATGTCCAGTATTGTTAGGGACTTTTACAGATATTGATGGGATCAAAAATTGTGTTGTCTGATGGACTGGGATACTGGAGTACACAATTCCTATACAGTTTCTGTAGATGTTTTACAAAAAAATGTAGGTATAGAAAAAGTTAATGAATCTACATCTGTTACTATTTTCGTTTGTTAGATTGTCTCATTATCATACAGCACCTATCTCTAGCACCCATCTATATAAAACTTGCTATTGTGTTTATTTTCACTTGTCAAGCTATTTAAACAGTACATTGCAAACTAAGACTCTGTCAGTGTCACATTTGAGAAGATGAATCCATTAGAGAATTGCTGAATAAAATTCCCTCAGGAGAACTTCAAGATTTTCTCAATGCCTCTTGAGAAAGTCTTAGCATTTCATTTAAATACTAGCATTACATAAAAAGTCTTTATGTGAAAATTCTGCAAGCAATTACATGGGAAATCAGTTGTTGCTGCTTGTCATAATGCAAATTCCTATGTAATGTGTAAAGTTTCTCCACATTAAGCATTTAGCAAAAAACTGTCAAATCAATGGCATCACATATTTGCTAAGATAAAGTGATCTTGCTTATTTTCTATTGAAAGATTTTACTTGCTTCTTATCAAATGACACCATAATTGAGAAGTTTAAATATAAAGAGTAATCTATACCAAAATATACACAAACTAGTAGCAAATGGAACTGAAGATTTTCATTATTTTCCAATGGATACTTTTGTCAATGTCGTAATGTTTTATTTAGGGCAGCATGGTAGCTAAGTGGTTAGCACTTCTGCCTTACAGCACTGGGGTCATGAGTTCAATTCCCGACCATGACCTTATCTGTGTGGAGTTTGTGTGTTTGCGTGGGTTTCCTCTGGGTACTCTGGTTTCCTCCCACACTCCAAAAACATATTGGTAGGTTAATTGGCTGCAATAAAAATGGACCCTAGTCTCTCTCTCTCTGTCTGTCAGTCTGTGTGTTTGTGTGAGTTAGGGAATTTAGACTGTAAGCTCCAATGGGGCAGGAACTGATGTGAATGAGTCCTCTGTACAGCGCTGCGGAATCAGTGGCGCTATATAAATAAATGGTGATGATGATAGCTTTTCTCAGTGAGACCTTAAATACAAATGTGTGCTTACATATTGGAATTCAGCTACTGGTCCTGACTTCTGAGCAGCCGGATTTATGAATAATGCTACTTTTAAAGATTCAGCTATCTAGCAATGGCCAAATGTCCAGATCTGACATGCAGTTACTCTATGGGGTTGGATAATGGACAAACACACAACAGTAAGCAATGCGTGAGATATCCTTTAAACCTTTTTGGGCCTATTAAAAAACTGCATTTTGTGGCCAGTGTCTAAAAAGACATAATTGTCTGGCATAATAGCAATATGTATGCATCATTACTAACCTCTTTTTTCTATGTACTTTGTTTTTTTATGTAGCATCTCGTTTGTGCAAATGTATGTGTCCATGCCTCCTCTTACAGCAAGCGAGCATCAACAGGCTGGTCGAATTAAAGTAAAGTGTAATGCTGAGTGCTGAGTGTGATGTGGAACCCGGGGTAATAATAGGCCTCAAGTCTCCGCATGAGGTATGAATGACGTCTGTGCACTGCAAGTCAATGCCTATGTTAAGAGATTTGGCCAGTTGCTCTACTGCAATAGAGTGACAGAAAGGAGAGAAAAAATATATTGTCCAGAGGGAGACTCGAGTTGAAAGCATAATTTCCTGAGTGACAGCCTGAGAGCGACAGGCAAAGATTACAGTTCAGTGCTTTACATGAGAGCTATGTGTAACTGTGAGTGTTTCTGATCTATGGTCACTACATAGAGCAGAAAGAGTTTGTTTCATAGCATGATGAAAAACCACTGACCTTTGATCAAGCAGGAGATTATCCAAGTTAACCTAAACTGGTGGCGAACAGACTGCTAATGCACCACTGTTCTATTGTCTCTGTATGTAATTGTAACAACATTGACTAATGAACGGACTGATTTCTGTGGGGATTCTTTGTTTATTTACAACGCTTTCTAGGGCTATATTGATTCTACATCTTTCACTTGTGTTGCGGTGCAACAGAATTGGACCAGTGATTTGACTGACCATTCATGGCTTAGCATCTGTTTGTATTTTGGACTATTATTGTAGCCTTTGTTAAAAAAGGTATAATATACAGCATTTAATAACCTTCAAATGATATCAATTACAGAATATTTTATACCCGATACATCCTCTTGATTTTGAGTATAGGGTGTGCTTGTGTCTAAATTCGTACAGAAAGAAAGCATAATTAGACTATCACATCAACCATTGCTATTTGTAAGTTTTACTTACCAAAGGTTGCTACTAATAATATTGACAATACTGACAAACATGTGGTCTGTACTAGCTTTCATAAACTCGATTTAATGACATATTATTTGCCTGACCAATGTGTCCTTAATCTTTTAATCTAGTTCTAATAAGTTTGCTGCATAAGAGACTGTTTCTATTTATACACACAGGATAACCTTCCATTATCTGCAGTATATATTGCTGCACTGTGCTATTTATCCTAAAATCCATGTTCTAAATCTCTGCACACAAATAAGTTTTCTCTTGTACATACTCTAATCCACAATTCATATGAAATTATCAAGGAGTAGACATGCATTACTAATTATTGCATTAATTGTATAGCAGCATACCAACGGTGGACTGCCATGACTAAGATGATTCTGAATATATCTTGTTTTGTCTTTATCTGTGCAAACATTTAATTTACTTTACTGGGAGTTCAATAGTCAGGTGATTGGAAGTGAGAATCTGTCTCTGCTAATCTTGTTTTTTATTCATAAATATCCTCCAAGTGATATTACCTGTCAGGTGCCAGCCAACACATGATTCTCTGGGGCTGAAGACTTTTTGTATTTAATTTCCTTGGAGCTGCAGAGACCATTGGCTATATCCTGTAAGGCATATTTGACCATGATATCTGTTATAAATACTCTAAATACACTTATCTAAATACATACCTGCAATATCCATGACAACCAAAATGTGAGGAGTAGTTTAATGATACTAACATTCCAAGGGGTAAATGTATTAAGTAACAATGTTTGCAAATCGCCAATATTCGGCGACAGTGACAGCTAAATTTAAAACGGCAATGTGTTTAAAGGCAAATCTCAGCGATTTGCAAAAATCACTCCTTTATACATTTACCCCCAGGTCTCATATGAAAATAGAAAGTTCATATTGCAAGGTATCAAAATTCCCACTGTGTGTTTGATATAAGCCCACCTTACTAGCATAAAGGAAAGCAACTCTAACCATTGTGGCCTTTAAGGGGGACCTGCCACACATATGTTGATTTTTGAAGTCTTCAGTGAAATCACTTTTTAACTAGTAATTGATATACTAATTTAAACCCATCCTAATAGGTTACCTTCACTGTTTAGAATTATTCTTAAAAATTGAAAGCACCTAATACTATTTTGACATTTTATTTAAGTGGCATTCCCAGGTAGGATGAAATAAAATCACCATAACCCACGGCTTCCCTCCATGGTGGCCTGAGGGCTGCTGAGTGCATCCACTTTTCTTGGGGCTTCATCATTTATCTCAGACAAAAGTCATGTTGAGTGACACTGATAAGAGCGTGTGGCTGCACGGACCAATGAGAAGCTGCAATTTCAAACGTTATAGCTTTTTATTAGTCCTCCCACTCTCAGCCAACTCAGTGGCCATTTTAAAGCTGTGAATGAAAAATATTTCCAGGAACTATGCGGCAGATACTGAAGAGGCTCAGGAAAAACTGTCTCAGCATGCTATTCTGGGGCTCCATTGAGGAGAAGCAGAAGGTAACTGAAAATGTATTGTTAAACTGGGAACGCTATTATTAAATGACCTATTTTGGAAATGCTGCTATACTCTTTGTCTCTACTTATCAACTACATTTATTTGTTCTTACAATTTGTTCAAAAGCTATAGTCTTCAAATTTTCATTTGCTAATTAGGGACATTATACCTTATGTCTGGATGTGACTTTGCCTTAATAAAGACAAAAATATTTACCTGTGTAATGATCTGTCCTACAACAGAATATTTATGGAACCATAATGAAAATAGGGAAATACATCACCAGCAGGACTTGTATTCAGACAACAGATGTCTTTAGATTCCATATTTGAGAAAAATAAATCCTTGTTGCTCACAACTTTCATAAGTTTGCCTGGAATATTCTGCCATTTGTTACATACTTGTGACCTGTTGTGTTCCCTACCTGTGCAAATAAAATGCTCTTCTTGCAAAGACATATCTAGGTCATACCTGACAACATTTCTATGTAGAAAATCTGGACTAATTAGGTCAATTCCCAGTGCATCAAAATTTCACCAGAACATGAACAAAGCACTGATCAAATCCACTCAGTCTCATCCATTTCTGCTAAAGCCCTGACTCATGTGTGTCTCAATAATCACATCTGTACCAAGAAAATTGGGACTGTTTGCAGGTATGTCTAAACCCAGCTTACCTGTGTCTCTGTGGCCCATTCTTCTTATTAATGTACCTTTCCCATTTTATGTTTGCTTAGATGCTTTTGGAACTCTTATATTATTCTGTGTTATGAAGCAAGTTTTCATATAATAAGTATGAATATCATGCCAAGAATGTTAGATTTTACCTTAAGTGATCATATTAAAAATAGTTAATGATGAAAATGTCATGTGGGCGAACATTACACTTGAGACAAATGTATTAATACTTTAATTGCAGGAATATGCTGTGCACAATAATCCATTAATGAACCAGAGGAATCTCAGCTTTTGTTATAAATGAAAAATACTACACATCTAGATTAAGTTTCAATCATGCAGATTTTAATTACCTAGAAATTGATTTCAGTAATGGCACAGCCATCACAGTGATGGGAAGTAGATATTTTTAGCATCATTACTTAAATGGTAGAGAAAATATGTTGTTTTGTATATGAAATATTTCTGAAACACATATTAAACATTTAAATAATTAAGTAGTTTGTTTATTATGGTCACAAAATAGTATCTTCCAGATTGAAGTAAACAGATGTGAACATATTTAAACATAACATGAGACAGACTGATTCTAGACATAATGCCAACTATAAGATGAACTGTTCAACCTGAATATAATTTATTGAAAACAAAATCCCTGAATGCATTGTTTTGTTATTATGTCCACTGACAGTGGAAAAAAACAGACTGTTTTGACACTAAAGTTTTTAACAGTGGAAGTTTTAGCCATTAATGTATTCATTAAATTTGAGTCTTGTTGTTCCTTTATTTAGCACAGAAAATGAGGGACATCTTGGAGCATATACAGTACAGTGGTGTAGGAACATTGTATTTAAGGAGGTCCATTCTGTCAATATGCCACTTTGATGCTTATAAAGCTTGACAGGAGGTCAATTAAGTGTACAGTTATCATCTGCTATCTGTAACAATGCTGGTTGCTTGGTTGTAAAAGTAACTTAATAAATGCAACAGAGTTAGGAAGGAGATGAATTGAGATAAAATAATATCATCAAACTGACCCTTGGACATGCATCAGCTAGGGTACTTAATAAATGATAATGTAGCTTAATTTTGCATATTTACCATGTGCATAAATGATGTTTATATTTTCTGTTACTGAAAAGACTTTGGGACTTCCTTATATTAATAAAGAAAATATTTTACTTAACAATTTTAGATGTGTTTAATAATACTTTCAACACATAACAATATTACTTATATTATCACATACAATGATGTACAGTGCATGTGTTTTTTTTATCAAGTTGTATCCTTAGCCAAATCATTTTTCCTCTTAGATATCATATACATACACTTACAGCCACACCTTTCACTCATGCCACAAAGCAGAGACTAAGCTCAATGTCCTACTGCTTTTTCAGGTCCACAAAGTAGCAAAGCCTGCAGAGACTTAGCAGATGCAATCCTCAACCTGAACAAATGGCTGGACAGCTGTGGTCTCACCTTTAAACCGGGTCCGGTTCCTATGGTGGTATGGCCTTGATGGGGCTGACTTCTGATAACAATTCCCTTCTGGATTGGGTACCTGCATCATGTAGGCTAGCCACTGTGCCTCCCCTCAAGTCCTCAAATTGCAGCAGGCATCCTGAAGACAGAGGCCTCTGTGATGTCTACTTAATGCTAGAGAATGGGAACCCATTTGCTGAACCATTAAAGATAATTCACTTAAGCCAAATCCCATACCTCAATTAACCGATGAGTGGCTTATTGGACAAAACAGCTTTTCAGCTGATTGGCACTTCCTCGTGGACGACTGCCAGTAGAGAAAGTCCCACAAAGTCTTCAGCCAGTGGTCAAAACTTTACTGGATATTTCCGGATGACTGGATACTCTGATAAGCCCAGCCAGTGGTCAAAACTTCACTGGATATTTCCGGATGACTGGATACCCTGATAAGCCCAGATGAAAATAGCTCTCTTATGGGACATGTTACAGAATCTAGTGGGACCCATAGAATAAACCTGGTAACATTTAAGAATATCATAGGTATATATTACAATAATAGTTGAGAGGGGATGTCAGAAAGTCATAAACTTTATTTGCAATGTACATTACCTTGCACGCTGCTCTAGTCACACATATGCTCCATGAGAGTGTAGAAATGAAGCTTGATAGCTTTAGTGATGAATGCAAAAATCACATTACTTCCTTCATACACAATATAATGTAATGGAGTGTCATATGCACAAGAGACAATAATGTCTTGATAGTGTTATCAATAAATGTGAAATTAGCATTTCTCATATGAAATGTAATTAAATACTAACACCTTCACATCCTCCATTTAGCGCTTGTAACCATGTTATGGTAATAAGTGAAAATTCACTGATGGTAGTAAACAGCAGCAGAAAAGTCACACAAGTACATAAACAAAATGAAAACATAGAAACTTAAAAATAAACACACACATACATAGCATAGCAGTAACCATTTGCAGAGTCTCTCAGGAGGCATCCAACCTCCTCCCCAGGTCTGACATACTGCATGTTCAGTTTGCCTGATTTTTTAACACCCACACAGGTGAGGGTGGGTTTTCACCTTACACTTAGGCTGGAGACCAAGAAGACCCAGAAGACCCAGAATGGGCCTGATGAATTGAGCCTGCCCTCTCTCATAACCACAGGGACCCTTAACAGTTTTCCTACTGCTGACAAACACACAAATAAACAAACTCCCTGGGGTTCTAATGTACACAAGGCAGAAAGCCTGTAACTTATATCTCTGACATTCAGAACTTTCCCAGTGCTTCTGTCACATATCCCCCCTTTGTTTCAACTTTGTTTAAAGCTTTTGACCTATTTCTCACCAACAACTCATGCTGTGGAATGGTTGAGATGTTTTCGCTTCTGTTCTTTTTGGAATCAAAAGAATAGTGGTTACTAGAGGGATCAGAGGGCAGAGCTGCTCTATCTTTCCAGAGTTTTATGCAAATTTCACACCTCTGTTCTGGCTTTCTTTTCCATGATGGGTATACCTTAACAAAGGGTTGTGAGTCAAGCGGACCCCTACAATGAGGCCTGGGAGCATGGCATTGACACTCTAGTCAGGATGCACAATAGTCAATACATCTGTTTGAACCCATGGTCAGAAAAACTGCTATAAACTTCTATATGAGGTTTATTCTACCCCTAGATGCTTGGCAGTAATGAAACCATGAGTCCGTTCTAACAATGCTCTTCTATACGGTTTAGGAACTATCAACCATTCCAAAATGCCTTTTCTTTTTTAAAACATCTGATACAACAAACCCTGTTTTATTGCCATGTAAGGGTACAACAACTTATCATCAGGTTCTATTGGATCCCCATTAATAATTTTCAAACTTTCTTCTGCTTTTATTATGGTGGGGCCTTTTAAAAGTTCTGATGCAAACAGATCCTTTCTCCCCTCAAAATTAGGCATACCATCAGCTCTGTCTATAGCTTCTCCTTTTCTCATAGGGGATATCTCATTCTGATCCTCATCATTCTCTATTTCCCCAATCCTACTAGCAAACGGAAAAGGCTCTGAGAGTTTACAGTGCACACCCAGTGCAATCAAATGGCTCTATACAGTTAAGACCAAACAGCACTCCATAATTTACAAAGGGGGGGGAAATCTCTCCCTAATACAGCATCATGCACCAAGGAGGAGACCAATCTGACTTTAACAACAGATGAACCACAAGAGGTCTTTATATTCACTTCAGCAATGAATAATGCTGGGTGTTACCATGTATACAAGTAAAACCAACAGTTGTTCACTGGAACTTTAAGAAGTTTACTAATCCAGCTTTAAAAACTTGGCAATCCAGACATCCTGTATCTGCAGCCATCTGTCTTACTTGGAAAACCAGTCTCCAGCTTTCCAGCTTAACCTGGCTATCCAGACATTATGTCTCTACAGCCATCTGTCTATCTTGGAAAACCAGAGCCTCCAGCTTTCCAGGTAACCCTGGTTAACCAGACAACCCTCTTTACTTTGCTGCAATGATACTAATTGGACTGTACCTCTTCTAATACCTGTAGCACCTGCCACTGAGGGTTCTAAACCATCAGGCTACCACGTCCCTCTTTGTCTGATGAGGAATGCACGCACAGAAGGACCAACCATTTATGCCTTTACTATGTCAGCTCAGAGCATTTCTTTGTCAGTACCCACTGCATAGACCCAAATACCCTTTCTGTTAACACAAGGTTCTCTGAGCTCTGAAAACAGATTCAAGCTGGGATTGCTTTCTAAACTTGCTTCTAAGATATCCCTCCAGCCTGCTCCAGAGAGGGCATTGTTCCTGCAGCCTGCTTTATAGAGTTTCCTGTCCCTCCAGCCTGCTCCAGAGAGGGTCCTGTCCCACCAGCCTGCTCCAGAAAGGATCCTGTAATTCCAGCCTGCACCAGAGAGGGTCCTGTCCTTCCAGCCTGCTCCAGAGAGGGCCATATCTCTCCAGTCTACTCCAAAGAGGTTCTTGTTCCTCCATGCGGCACCAGAGAGGGCCCTATCCCTCCAACCTGCTCCAGAGAGGGTTCTGTCCATCCAGCTGGCTTGGCCAGAGATACCATACAGTACTTTATAGCCGGAGCTGCTTCATGGACCTGTTCAGCCAGAGATGACTCATGGCTCTATACTGTCAGAGGTGACTCATAGTGCTGTTCAGTCAGAGGTGCTTCATAGTAATGTTCGGTCAGAGGTTCTTCATAGTGCTGTAAATTACAAAATGTGTGTCCAGTCTGGGCCATTTAAGTTGTGTACTCAGTCCAGGCCTTTCAAGTTGTGTGCCTAGTCTTGGCCCTCCAAGTTGTGTGCCCAGTCTGGGCTTTCTGACATTTGTGCTTAACCTGAGCCATTTGAGTTTTCTGTCCAGTCAATGCCATCCAAATTGTATGCCAAGTCTGGGCCATCTGTATTGTGTGCCCAGTCTGGACCTTTTGTCAAGAGGGTCCATCTTGGGCCTTCTGATACATGTGATCAATCTGAGCTCTCCGAATTGTGTGCCCTATCTGGGCCTTCGGAGTAGTGTGCTCAGCTCTTCCCAAGCCCACAGACATATGATCCCAGCCGAGTCCTCTAGATTATGTGCTGAGGCAGAGCCTATATGCTCCTCTTGTCCCAGTCAGGGACTCCTGCTCTTCTATTGTCCCAATCAGGGACTCCTGCTCTCCTGTTGTGCCTGTTGGGGACTCATGCTCTTTTGCTATCCCAGTCAGGGACTCCTGCTCTAAACGCATTTCTACTTCCAAGGTTCCTACTACAATGTCATTCAGGGTTACCAAGTGCTCTGGTTTGTCTTCATTTCCAGACTTCTTACTACCTAGCTTCAATGGGGACATCACACAATTTAATGCCCTTATAAATTTTTGTTTATCTTATGTACTACCAGAACACAACCCTGTAAATAACCAACAAAGGCAAGTATATTCTCTGTTATCCAACTTTACAGGGAAAGCTTTGGAATGGGCAAACCACTTTATTGAGACCAGACATCCCATTATTTCTAATTTTCAAGTTTTTACCGAATTAGTCATTAAAGAATTTGTTCCATCACTTGCCGATTCAACTTACAATACATACGTACCATCTTCAATTTGTCCAGTTACCACAGCCTTGAAATTGCCTCTGTGTTCTATCCAATTAGAATAATCTTGTGTCACCAAACAAGACTCATAAAAAGAAAGCGAAGAAGAAATGAGGGTTTTCTGCATCTCAGCTTTCAAAAAGTAGTGTTTTCATTAATTTTCCGGCCTTGGGATATCCATTTGTAATCTGTTACTTGCGGATTCATAATCTAAAATCGGGCAAGTAGCGGAATAAACTTTCCGCTACTTGCCTGATTCTAGATTATCACTATGAATTAGTCTGTTAGATCCTAAACTCCAAGTTGTTGGGCATCTGGAATCTGCCCTTAAGAGGGGGGTACTGTCACGATTTGCCCCTGGCTGCAGTTCAGCATCTCCTCTTAGATGCTACTGTGTCTCCATTTGTTACTGCCTGTAAGGGGTTATGATCGCATCATTGGATCTGAATCATGATCAACTTTGTCTGGTCTTTATAAGACTGCCTTTCCCTGCAAACGGAGACAGTTCATCAAGTGTCACTGCTGCTGCTCTCCCCGTGATTACACCTGTGAGCTGATCTTGACTTCCTTCCTGGTATTTGACTCCTGCTTGTTCTTATATTTTACACCTTCTCTTGTGGCCCAGACCCCAGCTTCATTGGACCTTTCTCCAGCTTACTCCCTAGTATTATTGTTTATCTTTCAGCTTCTGACCCCTGGCCTGCCTGAACCTCCTTTTGCTTGATTCTCAAGAGGATAGTCCGGTACCTCCAGACAACCTGTACCTTCAGTCACCTGTCAAACTTGGAAAAACAGGCAATTCAGATATCCTATATCTGCAGCCAACTGTCTAACTTGGAAAACCAGTCTGTAGCTCTGCAGCATAACCTGGCAATCCAAACAATCTATATCTGCAGCCACCTGTCTAACTTGGAAAACCAAAGTCTCCAGCTTTCCAGTTTAACCTGGCAATTTTGACATCCTGCATCTACAGTCATCTATCATTCCCATAAAATCTGGGTCTCCAGTTTCCCAGCTAAATCTGGTTAACCTCTCAACCCGCACCTGCAGTCATTCTGTTGTACCTGGTCTCCAGCTTTCCAGCCACACCTGTTTACTCTGACTAACCTGTACCAGCATTTAACCTGCTGTGCCAGGTATCCAGTACTCTTATTTCTCAGATAATCTGGGATCCTGTTTTAACTGTTTCTATGGACTTTTGTTAGTTGCCTTATTATTTACTGCATGTCATTTTTACCTGTGTAACCTGTGTTTAAAATAAACCACTTTGTTTCATTTACATTGTTTTGTCAGTCTTTAGATTGGGAATCATGACAGACTGCAAGTCCAGCCTGACTGTTTTTTAAACTCCCACACACATGTGCAGTTGCAAATCCATCTACACTTAGGGCTAGATTTACTAAGCTGCGGGTTTGAAAAAGTGGGGATGTTGCCTACAACAACCAATCAGATTTTAGCTATCATTTTGTAGAATCTGATTGGTTGCTATAGGCAACACCCCCACTTTTTCAAACCCGCAGCTTAGTAAATCTAGCCCTTAGGCTGGAAACCCAGAAGACCAGGATTGGGCCTGTTGAATGGAGCCCGCCCTCTCTCACCATTCAAAAATGAGAAAAGATATACGCAACTTAACATAATATAACTGCAATGCTGGTGAATAAAGTACTATCAGCTGGAGTGGTAAATTTATAAACAGACAATTAGAAGTGGCAAGATAGTTCTGCTGGTGTTATAAACATAATATATCTTTAGAACAGTCCTCTAGTAAATGCAAAAAGCATGACTCCTCTGAAGCCTGACTGAAGATGAATCCATGTCTCATCAGGTCACATCTACAGGGTGGTGTGCTACACTTATGTGTACATGCCCTTACTGTACTCAATTAATGCTTGCCCATCACTGTTCCTCCTCTCCTATCGTATTGGGCCGCAAGTCTAACATATGCATAAATCTAAATGGATGCATTTTGGTGCACATTTGCAGCACAGAAATGCATATATTTGCACCATACAGTGGACATACGTCAAACTGTAAATGAGGCAAATGAGCGAAATCTAGGAAGGGTGCTTAAAATATAAAAAATGGTGAATGGTCTACAGCTCAAAACTTACCCGGAAAGACTAAAAGATCTTAATATATATAGTTTGGAGCAAAAATGGGAATGGGGAGACATGATAGAAACTTTCAAATATATCAAGGGTTTTAACAAAGTAAAGGAGGGAAACATTTTTCAAAGGAAGAGAAGTATTAGAACATGAGGACATGCACTAAAACTGGAGGGAAGTAGATTCAGAAGAATTTTTAGGAAAAGTTACTTCACGGAATGGGTAGTGGATAAGTGGAAGAGCCTCCCATTAGAGGTGGCAGAGGCTAATGCAGTAGAGTAATTTAAACATGTTTGGAATTGACATAAGGCTATCCTTACAAAGAACTAAGGATCAAATAGGCCTTGAGGTTACTTCAGGTTAAAATATGGGGAGAGTAGCTATCAGACTCTCCCCATTTTTTTAATTTTTAAATGCTCTCCGAAAATCTATCTCTATTAGAGCTTACCCTACACCCTCCTATACTACTTACACTGGCACACCCTCACTATGGTCCCAAGCTCCACTCTGAGCCTCGCTCTCTGTTTTCCTTGCTATCTGGTGTTGCAGAGCACTTTGGTGGCTAACAAATCAATGATAATAATAATAATAATAGTACACAGACCTTCCTTGACATCACTAATATACATTCAATGTATTGGTTAGTGAGCAAAGATCTCTGTGCAATAAGATTAAGCACATGAGCATGGGGTGTTATGGTGTTTGCAACAACCACAAGATAGTAGCAATATTTGAGCCATTGTCAGATACAACATTTCCAATCTTTAGTTATCTCTAAGATAACAAGTGTTTAGTTCCATGATACAAACCAAGATATTGTTAGCTATATTAGCTGAAATTTCTGGTCCTGAGTAAATGTCAAATGCCATGGCAATGCTACAAGTGTTCTTATTTTAAAAAGAGTTGAAGCCAATGGTGAAATGAATGTTAACAATGGATATGATGGTGTTTGGAAGAATCTATTGCTTGACACTCTTAAATGAACCAGTGAGGGGTAGGTTTCTCCAACTGTCAACTATCAGTATATGCTTTAACTGTAGCAGACAAAGCTTCAATGAAGGTGATATAAGCGAAAGAGGAAATAGCATTCTTTTGTTATGTTCTATTCAACACATTTTGGCTTGGTAATAAGTTGGACTTTAGTCAGAAATATAATGAATATAGGTGCTGGGAACAGTCCTTATTAAAGCCAGCTTAATTGGACACAGAAATGGATAATTACATTCTCAATGTGATCAGCAATTTTAAAAAATAATTGTCAATCAGAGATATATGCTAGAATGAGTTCCAATTGTTGCCAGCTTAGCTGGGCACAATAATGAGTTAATTGTAAGCATTTTTTAAATTGATAAATATCATGCTGTCTGAATGTACAACATAGTTCAATTACTAATAAAATAAAATGTAATTGGTCGCTGAAATGTATGTTTTGCTTATACAGTAAATATGCTGCTGAAGTTTAATAGTCCAAAATTGCTTATATCCTTAAGATCAGTTAAACATGATTGTTTTTTGTAAAATAGATACATCACACAGTGAAGTAAATAAATGTAGATAAAGTATATTTTTAAAAGGCATGTTTGTCAGCAAATCAAAAAATAAAAGTAAACCCTTACTTGTGTGAAATGGGGTTTGTAGTGAAACCTTAGCGATTATATACTTAACCACAATATTTCTCTGCTCAATAAAGGTCTTAAATTTGTCTCATATAGCTATCTAAAAAAAATTGAATCTTAAATCAACCTCCATAAATTTATACATAAGCTGGCCCTGAAAAAGTATTTTGCAAAAGGTAATCCTTTATATAAAAAAAAAAAACAATTAGAATTATATTGGAAATAACTTTTATGTATTTTCACCTTAAAAAAAATGTTATTTAGTCTTAATTACATTAAAGGACATCTAATAGAAAAACACCCAATGCAAGAAATTATGTTGGGAGGTGTGAAGGGATACAGAAAGGAATGGGATGGGGTATGACTACATGATACACATTTGTTCTCTAAGATAAACAATCATTTAATAGCAATGACAGTTACAGGTTATACAATAGATCAATAAATTATTGGATATTACATAGAACAACTTATTTGGGAATGAGTTGGAGAGGGATCAGTTAGAAAGTACAGGAAGGTTTAGGTTGGAGAAATAGGGTGGGGAGATTCAGGGGAATATTAGTACAGGATAGAAGCGGAAAGGGAACTAGAATATAGAGAAAAGGCAGGAAACAAAATGGGAATATCTCAAACTCCAAAAGGCCTTTCCAAAGACTTTAATCTAGGTCCTTCATAACACAATAACTCATCACAACATCCATTTCACTCAAACAAGGGTTTGTTATTCACAAGTGCTGTTACGTCACGTGCCTTTTTAAAATATATATTCTCTACATTTATAAACCTTGTTGCAAGTTGCATCTATTTTTTTAAAAATAATAATTTTATTTTGCTTAGTCTGAACAATATTAGCATTTTTGGTGTATATTCGTAAATAAGGTTTAACAAAAAAACTTCAATGTAACTATGATCAGCATTTCACTATATAAGCAAAGCAAAACATTTCCTCAATCAGTTCTATTTTATTTTAGTTTAGTAATTTAAAACTGAACTATGTTGTGAATTCAGAAAGCATGAGCTTTATCAATGTATAAATAGTCTACAATTAACTCATTATTGTGCCCATCAAAGCTGGCTGATTTCAGAATATATCTCTGATTGACATATAAATTGCTAGCCATGTGGAGAATGTATTTAGTCCATCACTGTGCCCAATTAATAAGGCTTTATTAGGGACTGTTCCCAGTCATTGTAATCATGAGATCCTTGTTGAGGTCTGTCATGCTAGCAGGACAAAACCATCAACCGTAAAATGCACAACCTGATTTAGAACTTTGAAGGGGCGTGGCCTAGCCCAACTCTTAAATGCAGTGTAAAAATAGTGCTGGCCAGTATGTGTATGCAACATGCAAGATCATACAGTATGATTTGCTGGCTGCAAAATCTGCACCTGAATAAAATTTAAACCCAATACTGTATCAGTTCTTCATGTTATACTTAAATTCATCAGGGTCTCTCAACTTCAAAAAATAGGTGTCATCATAGACTCCTCATAAACATTAATTAATGTTATACAGCATATGCTAATTGGCTAACTTTGAATACTCCAAACAAACTAAACATAATAAAATGCAAATAAAGAACAGTTGTATTAATTAACACAAAATATGGTGCGCATTATAATTTTTTTCTTTTTTAAATATAATTTTTACAATTAAGCAGATTTCCCAGTTCGGACAATAAAAAATAGCTTTTATCAGGCTGTGCCACTGCAGCACAGCTGATGATACCTTGTGTGGTTACAGGTTCAGCTGCTTAGATGCCTGTGAGTGATTGACAGACACTCTTACAGTATCTTGACATACAGTACTGGGCCACGCCAACATGGACATTCTTGTGCGTATTTGGTAGATGCTAAGCATTGCTGACTTCTCACACTGTGTAATGCTCACCTTGACTTTACTATGATCCTATTGGATTCAGATTTGGTGGCACATGTAACAGTTTGCTGCTGAACCTGTCCTGACTTTGATCTTACCTAATACGTCTCTGAACTTAGAGCCTGTTTCATTCCTATGCTTAAAATAGGCTGTAGGACTGGTACCCAGACACACAATACTATTAAATAGGAAGTAATATGTCAATATTCTTTGTAAAAAAAAAAGCTGGTTGGGATATTATTTCATTTTATATAATAAACAGACTTTGCAACCTTCACAGACAAATTTTGTTGTTGTTTTTTTATTCCTGGGAGTTTAATTTAAAATAAAAAGGAATCTAACTGTTATGCTCATTCAAACTGATGTCCACTCTGAGCTGGCAAAGTAGACATAACAAATAAAAAGTTATCTCTGAAAACTCAACACTATAAATTAAATTCTGAAAGTTCAATATAGTTATTTTTTTTTAGATAGAAGGTTGTTGTATTGTGACATATCTTGCTGATAGATAGTATGATAAAGAGAGTTACAACATGCTATGTGAAACTTTTCATCCAGAATAACAAGGGATTAGTAAAACATTTTCAGCCTTCAGATAACAATATATAATTTTTTTTTTATCTAAGTAAAAAAGAGTAAAAGTAAAATATGTAACCAAAATGGGTTAGAAAATGGTAATACGAAACATGGCATTTATTAATAATATTATTTTATATAATTTACTTCTCCTTAGATCACTTTATCATCCTGGACCAAGAATATAATCATAACTCCACAAGTAAAAACTTAAGACTACATTTCCTTGTACTATATAAATATTACTTAAAAACTTAATATATAAATAAATACTTTGGCTATAATATCTCTAAGCATTATTCATGGCACCATCATTTACAGTCACTTTACATAAATGAATGTCCTTAATGTTTTGACACTTATCTGCAAGAAGTTCCATCGGACTTTGCATTACTAGTGTTAGCAGGGTTGGAACTTTCCTACCTAATTTTTCTCAGATTTCAATCTTTGTGAAATAGAGGTTCTTCTCAAGCTTTGAAAGCACTATGGCTTCATCTGCATGGAGATCCAAAGTATCTCTGGAAGAAAAGGTGTTTATCAGCATCTTGGAAACTTCCTCTACTCCCTTCTTTGAATAAGATCAGATCTGCCAGGGTGACCTTTGCAAGCAATGCCCCTTTTTTTAAGCAAATTATCAGTGGATAAATCAATGAGGCACATCTGCTGATTCTCATTGAGATACAAATGCATCTTTTTCACATCTTAATTAAAAGATAAGAGCTGAGGCATGTTCCATTTTGACTCCTTCAGAGTTTTTAAGGCAGACGATGAAATCAGCTTGATTCAGAGATCTTGAATGCATTTTCCACTATGGCAGTGAAGTCTTGTATCGTTGCTCGACATTCCACAGTGCTTGAAATCTTATGCAAACCATGGCCGACCTGCAGTGCCGATGAGGGAGTCTTGAACTTACTGATTTCATCATTATAGTCGGTTATCAGCTTTACAGCATTTACTACTTGCAGAAAGCTTGATGGAATGGTAAAGTCCTCCATTTTATTCAAAGGCATGTAACAGTAGCCTTTTATTCTGGCATGTAACAGTATCCTTCCCATTTCTTGAAGTTTCTGATGGATGCTGACATTTCATCCCACAGTTTGCAGAGATGTTGCATCTGTCATTTTAATTGTGCATAAAATTAAATATTCAGTTATGTAGTTCAAAAGCCTCCAGAAGCCACCATTGATGTCAGGTGGAACAGCCTGAGCAAGGGCCCACAGATTGTTTTTGCCTACTTTGGATTTGTTGCACTTTTGGTTTAGCTTACACTTCTTTATGTCTCACCACAGGTATTTTCTTGTAAACAAGCCTTGGCAAGCAGCACACTGCATGAAACCTCGGGAACCATGTCTTTTTCTGGTTGTTTGCATGAAATCAGAACATTGCGCTTTGTACTCATTGCCACTGAGTTGTGTGCAAAGTGCCAAGGCAACTTCAGTCTCATAACAATGAATATGCTCGATATGTTGGGCTGTTTTTGGAACAGGTTTCTCACAGTACAGGCAGGACTGGTTTTTGTTATAGGCTTTGGATCCATCACTTTTTCACTGCATCAGATGTTGGACCTTCTGTGTTTAAAACAGCTGCAGTAGGAATGGTTAAAACATGTAAATAGCAATATATTTGTATCTAGTATTTGTATTAGTCTGTAAACTTGTAACGTTTTACTGATCCTCTGGTAAATATACTTAATTAATACCTTATAGCAACTGTACCTGAAAATTGTCTTTTATAGTTGGCTTTTTTCACTTATTTTTAATATTCTTCAATAAAGAAGATCAGTGAAGTTCACACGAAAAACTACAATAAAATAATTAAAGCTAAAAAACTATTTTAACACACAGCAGCCCTAGCTCTCATTCAAATTAGTCACACCAGACATAGTTGCTAGACAGTGCTCTAGTTGAACAGGAAAATAAATTTTCACCGATGTATATGAATTCTATTGCCAAAATTCTACAAATTGGTCATGATTCAAATGTTGAATGATTAATTCATCACTAGCATTTAGAAAATTCTCACTAAAGATATTTAGGTAAATGACTTAAAGCGGATCTAATTCCATAAATATAATAATTCCCTGTACATTTTGTCCCTCCATAAAGTAATAGGATTTTAAAATAAATATTGTACTTCCTATTTGTGCACCTTCCATTACTAAGAAATGGGATACGGAAAACATGTATTACATCTGTGCACAATGCAACAACAATTTTGACTCTTTCTAGAAAAAAGACATCCTAGAAAAAGAGATATGCATCTTTGGAAGTTTCTAAGTGTTGTGAGAGGTGTAAGCATTTGATTATACATATGTGTCATTTATTGGGGATTAGGGGAATTGTATCTGGTTCAGAAGCTTATTTTAATTAAATTTGAATTCTTATATAGCAATTTGATGACATCATAAACTGTTTATACTTCTTTGAATCACTCTTTATGTGCTTTACCTTCTAGGTGACAAATTTTATTGCATTCTACGGCAGTGCCTCAGTCCCACTACTCTCATATAAAAACCCAGCCAACCAGACCACTTATATAAATAAATAAATTTCCCATCCTGTTGATGTTGGGGAGTGGCAGGAAGGGCATATTTAACATGCCCCCTGACAGATTGGTGAGGGAAGAGGTGGTAAAAATCTAGTAGCACTAAGACTAATGCTTGGTTCCTACCTGACCCCACCTGGTGTTTTTGCGGTGTCAGGGTATTATTATTTATCTACATACTCATTGGTATTAGATGAAAATCCTAGTGCTGGAGCCTTGCCCACTCATTATTGCCCAGAAGAGGTATTGAAAATTATAGAGATCAAATGCCCCTTTAATCTTATGGATTTTAACATAACAAATTGCTGGAAGGATTAGTACTTGATCAATGTTTTATAAGCAAGACATGTTGGTCCACAGAATTTTTTCTTCAGGATTGTTTTTCTTATGGAGAACTATTGGTCCTAATGCTAAGTTGCGTGTATATCAGTTTGCAAAGATTAAATAATGTAAATTTGTGCTCTTCATGCATGGGAGTGCATGCATATGCGAGCATGCAGAGTAGTGGACATCAAAACTGGAGAGGTGGGGCCAAGTACAATAAGAGTGTGTTTGTGCAAATGTGGCTCATGAAAACCAGCATGGATATGCATGTATACCTATCAAGAGCCATACCTATTGCACATGCTAAAGGGCATATACACACTAAATATGATGGTGGTTGCCAGCGCTAGCTACTCTTCTGATTGGCTGATAGCAAATTCACTTCTGAAACTGATAGGTGCTTTCTGCATTGATGATGCATATATTATATGATTTTTATGGGTGTTTTTTCTACTTTTATTTATATGTGGAAATGAGTATTATATCTGCTGTATTATATCAAGTCAATTAGTAAATGTGTTTGTCGCTATCAAAACATGTTAACAAACTTTTATTGTGCTTATGACCTGGCTGTGTGAATGAGTATTTGAGTGTATGTATGCCTGATGTTAATTTGGCGTATATGGTGCAGTTGCAGAACTGGATGTATCTTGAGTTGCCTAAGGTTCAGCATATGGGCGTAAATTCTCTATTTTTACTGGTGGTTTTTTTTTCAATGTAAATTTATCCCAACATGCATCCAACTCAGCACAGGCCCATTTTTTTTTTTTACAGTATATAAAAATAAATACATTCAATTACAAATGTAACCAATTTTATTGTATTTTAACGGTATTTGCTGTCAAATTATTTATGTGTACTCTTTTTACATATGTAAGGCAAAATTAAGGACTGTAAAGTTAGTACATATTGATAATTATTCTTGTTTAATTAATTAAACATTTTGATGTTTGGCCATAGTAAGATATCACACGGTATATTTAATAATAAATGCATGTACATAGTTAATAAATGTGTGTTCTGTAAACTAGATTCCAAAACATTCACCATGTACCATTTTGCTTTTATATAGACACAATTTATACTGTTGACAGGCTGCCCTTTTATTTATATATTGTTTGGGAAGCCCTGTCACAAAAAGATGAATGTGTAAACAACCATTGAAAGTAATATACTCTAAGTAGAATATATCTTGAAGAAAGGGCACATCTCATAAGTAGAAAACACTGCAGATACTCAAATCTTGTAGTAATTGAAATATGTTATCATTAAAAATGAGCAAGTTTTGTATTTTTGTTCATAATAGGGTTTGTGCTGAGCTAAGGTGCCCACCATTTGCAAACAGAAGAATGCACACTAGTTCTGGACAGGCTAGAATAAATATACACTGCATTACAGACACAATTCTGAACAGGTATTATGTTCTTTGGCAAAAGAAATATTGAGAACAACTCTTATATAGTCCTAAATATGTTGAATTTAATAATTTTTTTCCAGTTGGTATAGTGTCTCATAAATAGTAACATAACCATTTGTTATGTACAGAC
Organism: Mixophyes fleayi; assembly: GCF_038048845.1. Taxonomy (NCBI): domain Eukaryota; kingdom Metazoa; phylum Chordata; class Amphibia; order Anura; family Limnodynastidae; genus Mixophyes; species Mixophyes fleayi. The sequence goes on along the minus strand of NC_134406.1, from coordinate 150,884,659 downwards.
TTTGTGAAGAAGCACATGTAGCAAAAACTACATTGCACACTACTTGTGTACGTAGACACTCTCAGTGGGCACAGCTTATATGTCTTCATTCAGATGTACAATTTGTCCTCCACTTTATTATTTTTATTATTATTGTTAACATTATCATTATTAACATTTATTTATATATCCCCAGAATACACTGCAGTGCTTTACAATTCTGTATAAAACAAGACTGGGTATTAAAAGACAGACAAAGCAGTAAGAGGGCCCTGCTCGCAAGCTTACAAACTATAGGGAAGTTTGAGTTTGATAAATGCCACTTATTGCAAAGTCTGTTTTAGGCACAACCACAATCATGCATGTGCAGCAAGCACCATATCCGCCTGCATCTTAGACGCAATTAACACTTGCGAGAGCTTGCGGATTGCTACGAGGGAAAGGGCGGAACGCGGAATTGTAAAGGCGTGAACTTGGATAATATAGACACAGGGGGTGTGACCCCATAGAAAAATGCTGGACGCAGATGCAGCACACAAAAAAAAAAGGGCTAAAACAGTGCGTCAGGAATAAGGTGGTGCGAGTAGTTAGCTACCTCCACGAACTGCTCGCAGCTCGGTAAGGTATTACGAGTGGGGTGCAACTGGGGTTGCATGGCACTCGTAATACCCTACCAAGCTGCGGCACACTCGACTTCTCCGCATCTTAGACGCACATTGCGTCTACCTCTAAATGAGGTCCTAAATGCCCATTGCCTTACCATGAAATATACACTGTATGTTTCTAATAATATAATATAATGCAACTCATTGATAGAAACATAGAAACATAGAATTTGATGGCAGATAGAAACTACTTGGCTAATCTAGTTTGCCCCTTTTTTATCCATAATAACCCCAGACACTATCTGATCCTTTGTTTTTTTTCAGATCTATTAAGTATTGTGCCTTTCTTAAGCATGCTTAAGTTCCCCCACTTTATTAATCTCTAACACTGTCTGTATCTACAATCATTTTTGTGAAGTAATTTATCCTCAAATTTCCTGTAACCAACCATTCTTCAGTGACAGTGTATGCCCTCTTGTTCTAATTCTTCTTCTTCCTTAGAGAATGCTTACTTCTTCAACCTTATACAGTATTTAATATATTTGAAAGCTTCTGTCTTATCCCACTTCTCTGCTTCAAGCTAAACATAATCAAATTGTTTAGTTTTTCCTGGTTGGTTTTGTGATTCATGTGTTGCACAATTTTTAGTTGTTCTTCCTTGCAAAATCTCTTATTTATGTCCTTCTTTCTGCTTTCTCTCCATTTTCATCCTAGCATTCGACTGGCCACCCTCAATGATTTGTTACATTGTTTGCTTATCTTAAGTCACAATGACACCATATTGACTTTTGTCATAGTCTATCTAGATCACCTATCATTTTGTTTGCAAAATAAATATAAAATATATATAAATAAAATTAATATATAAACATATAATACCCATAGTATGTGGCAGAATTATACTCAAAACCATCTAGGTTGTAAATATATAAAATACATTTAGTGAATATATATGGCAACAATTGAAGCTTGGGATTCCCTATCATAGAATTCACCTAGGGAATATACAGTCTTTTTGAACATTATTTTATCTCATCTACCTCAAATTTGTACCAAATAATATCTGGTTTTAAGGAGTAGTAGTATAATTTAAGTATTGATTTTGGTTGTGTTTTATTGTGTTTTATTAGTGTATTTAATAATCTGTAATGTTGTAATAAATATTTAATATTTTATATGTGCAATCTAGATGGTTTTGAGTATAATTCTGCCATATTCTGCGGTATTATATTTTTATATATTATTTTTTTTTATATTTTGGTGCCCTGATTGTTTATATTTATTTTGTTTTTCTACTGGGGGAGGTGGCATATCCTTCTCATTGGAGAATGTCAAAAACATAAAATAAAAAATGATAATAATAAACAAATAAAAAATAAAAGTAGAAACAACATAAAGATAATTAAATATAGAAATATTAGCATCCCAACTTATCACCTAAAAGCTTAAAATATAATTTTGTTTATACCCCTCAATGTTTGGAAACAATTTTCTGGCTGTAGATGGTGTTCTACTGAGACCATTGATATGCTCAGTGTTCAGAGGGTAAAGCACTGAATTAAATTCCAACAATGTTAATTGCATTTCCCTGAAGTCACATCTGAAAGCAAATTTCTATTTGCATATTATCTTCAGAGGGTAGATTGAACTCTCAACATTTTTCATAGTGCCCAGAACCACAAACTAGCACTGTATCTGTATTTATCAACTGAATGGAGCCATAAACTAACAGGGTGTTTGTAATCTCCAACTACCCAAAGCCAGGAATTTACACTGTACCTGTCATTATCAGCTGCCCAAAGCCAGGAATTTTCACAGGGTCTGTAATCACCAATTGCCCAGACCCACAAAGTAATGCCATATCTGTAATCATCAATTACCCAGACTCACAAACTAGTGCCATATCTGTAATCATTAATTATCCAGAGTCAGGAACTAATGCTGTACCATTAATTATCAACTGCCTGAAGACATGAACTAGCACTTGTATCCATGAACATGTATCCCCACCAACACTGACAATATTTATTCCACTATGTTATATATCACATGTTCCACACACATATTAGATTGTACTCTTATTTTGGCAGGGTCATCTTTACCTTCTGCTTCTCTTCATTTTATGTATTTTATTTGTATCATGATCTTCTCAATGTACAGAGTTGTGTAGTATGTTGCTGCATTCTGACCAGTCCAGCCTGGCATAGCTGGGTGCTGGTTTAGTAATGTGCATGGTTGCTACGTTTACAGGGGGACCCTTACATCACCTGTAACCAGTCCAGGCTGTCGAAATGGTAGTGGTTAATTATTTTAGAGAGAGTCACACATTTTTATTAATTAATGATTTTTTTTTAAATCAAGAAGATGATGAATACTGCCATATTTTTAAGCTTAGAGTTTAGCATGATGCACCCTTAAGATTCATGGAATTCAAAATCAAACCACAATATTGTGGCTGTAATTTATTTAATGTTATGTTTAGGTCTCTAATTTATAGCTTACTTTAAATGAGGCCCTCAGTGAGTAAAGCATTGGTTCATGGAATATTTATGTTAATGACTTTACCCATAAACTTATCCTCCTTACTACGTAGAACCAATAACTGCAAGTATTTATACCAAACCATTTTTTAAACATAATTTTCTTTACACTGTGCAATAACTGCATATTTGACAAAAGATAACTAAAATATAATCAACCACAAGTGGGTGAAATTAGACATTTAAAACCATCAGGTATAATAATCCAGCAGCCAAATACTATATAACATCACTTCATCTATAATAGCCACTGTAACCCTCATGCTGTGTTGGGCACATGTTGAGAGTATTGTACACTCAAGAAAGATGCCCTTAGAAGCATCATATTTAGAACCACATGTTATGAGTAATAAGCATCTCACAACCAGCTCTGTACCTGCAACCTATGTGCACGGTTAACATCAGGCATACATACATCCACGTACGCATAGACACAAGATCATAAGCACACTAAATGTTTATTACATTTTTTTGATAAAGGAAAATACAATTTCCTGCTAAGCTTGTTATAATACAGTGGATATAATACTCCTTCTCACATACAAATGAAAGTAGAAACAAAATTATTTTTAAAATATATCCACAAAATCCAATAATATAAATATGACCAATGCAGAAAGCAGCTATAAGCTTCAGAGCTAAATCTGCAAATAGCCAATCAGAGGCAGTTATCTAGTGCTGGTAGCCATCATCATCAGCATGCATTTGAACCTGCCATCTGACAGGTGTACACATGTATCTGTGCTAGACTCCCTTACTTTACTCGGCCTGAGTTAGATATCCCTTCCTCCATTCAACCTTTCTAGACATAAGGAAGTGCAAGTGTTTGATGCACAAAACTCTGCATGTGCTCATATACGTGTGCTCTCTTTGTGGGCATGTGTAGTATAAATCTTCCTAATTTATGCTGCTCAAATGGACATAAGTCCAACACAGCATTAGGCCATATGACTGCCTGTTGCAATGCACTGTACTAAGTTTAAAAAAAAAATGAATAGTTTCAATGTAGCATTTAAATTGCAAGAGATCCAAATCATTTTAAATACACATTTGTACTGTTCTAAAGCTGCCTTTGTATACTGGTCTGTAAAATATATTTTTTTATTACATACCTAACTTGTAGATCTGCTATTTTTGGACCACCTGAGTAATGCAAAAAATTTAGTTTTGAGCTAAAGGTTCTCTACAGTGTTCCTGTTTCCTTATACAAACCAATTTCATTTTCATTCTGCAGACCTAGTCATTTAGCCAAGTATTTTGCTGTTCATGGGTGTGTAGAGAATCCGTCTGTCATTTAGAGAAATACAGTAAACATAATAACATCCTTTCTTTCATTTCAGTGTGAAGATAAACTTTTTTATTCAATTAAATCACGATTTTGTACAGTCAGAAAAACATGTTTCAGATACGGATATGTGCTATTAAAAGAGTTGTATTTTTGTCTTGCTTTTTACCTTTTCTTAAATTATTCATGATTTCCAGGACAGAAACAATAAATTTATATCATAAAATAGATGTAAACCTCATCTGTAATAAAGCTCATGTAGAAATTTTTATTCAAAATATATACACAAAATAATAATGTAAATATGTTCAACAGTAACTTTTTACCTGTAGGTTTTAAGGTAGATGAGCAAAAAAAACAGACAAAAATAACTGCATAAACAAATATATCATATTATGCACATATTCCAAACACTGTTACAATCAACACATACCAATATAAAAAGAAAGGCAATTAATGAATAAATTATCCACAAAGTAAGCAAGCATACAAAAGAAATCAAAGCAAAACAGAAAAACTACAATACTAAAACAAAACAATCTCCAACACACAAAGAAGCACCAACCATAACAACAGTAATTTACAGAAACACACCAAATACAAATCCAAATAAATAAAATGTCTGTCAAAATATCAGTCCTAACATAAACAATACTATAGAATTATGAAAGAAAGTAATAATAAGGGACCTTTATTAATGTAATTCCCAATCATTAGATAAAGAGACATGCAAGTCCTGGTCTTTTCCACCTTGAAAGTTCTCTTTAGAGCTATCTTTCCAGATTGCACCTCCTTCAACAAATTCCATCCTCCTTTTTTTTTACTAAATTGCAAGGATAATTCTCCTCGAGAACATATGTTATATGGCGATACATAAATCCCTATACATTCCTTTATCTTTCATTGTTCTTCACATTATTTCCATTGTAAATATAAAATAGCATCTGGAACTTAGTTCATTACTCCCTTGGTTACTGTAGATGTTGAAAACTCAGGTCCATCTGTTGAGCTTCTTTAATGTATTTTGAACACACCCTCTGGACTTTACAACATCTCATTTGACTAATGTATGTGTTAAATATGCCAAATGATGGGAGGTCTATATAATAATTTTGACAAATATCTATAATTAGCTATTACATTTTATTTAAACACTACTAAACAACATCTCACTATAACATTTTTAACACAGTGGTGTTGCACAAGAAAAAGGATCAGGGCAATGCTGAATACTTGCCAATAAATCTGGTACAAGTAATCTCCAATACTATTTTTTTAGGATGAGATCTCTTATCCAGAGAGCTACAAAATATGGAAAGTAACAAAAAAATATTTAAAAGTAAGTATTTTATATGCACAGACATGATCACCAGGTATTTCTTCTAACAGTATGAGTAGCTCTAAGCAAGCAGAGACACATGGAATTTTTGTAATGTGTTTTCATAGATTTTAGGCATAGAGTTCCAAATTATGGAAAAATATTTTGAACACCCCAAGTCTCAAGCATTCTGTATAATATATTCCATAACTGAATATGTTTATGAATGCAGCTTAATTGAACTATTTTGCCCATACTGAACAAATTTAGACTTTTAGCCTAGCTGAAGTGTTTTACCAAATTGAGCCATTATGCTTTAATTTAATTAAACATTATAATTAAAAATATTATTTACTACACCTGTTTAAAATAATTAGAATCATTTTTGAATTAAGATAATAGCATTATACTGTAGAAAATGTTATTTGTTCTATTACATAACAAAACAGAGAAAATATGGGAAGCTATAAAGCAGTCTTGTACTACAAAAAAATTGTTCTAAGCATAAAAATAAGCAATGGCTAAACAGAGGACATATGCATTTTGCATTTTAGCTCTATTAATTTAATAACAATAACATCCCAGCATATAACTTTTTGTTTTGTAATTTTATATATACTAACACTTTTTTATAATGTGTTTTTATGGAATTAGTAAAAAAAATATCTTTCAATAGGTGCAAAGGAAGAATAATACTAGTAATTCCCTTTCTTGTTTGTGACTAGATGATCATCAATCAGGAAGAACAACTATCCGTGTGACATCTGACTAATAGTTTCATTAATGTACATGATTACCTTTGTTTTATTATGGGAATTGTACTGCTTTGGGGATTTTCATGTGCACCTGAACAAAGTTTCAGTTAATTGCACTGGTGGATCCCATCACAGCCTATAAAACTAATGGCATCTACTATAATTTTTCACATATTGAATATGTTACATTAAAACATAAACAACCTTTTTAATGTAATAGAAAACAATTTTGATGTTCACAATTGTTTAGATACTAATTTGATATAGTAAACCTCACAAATTATAAAATTGCAACATTGGGCTGTTATTTTATTATTCACATTACTTTCACATTATTTTTAATTCACTGCAATATCTATATATAAAAATATTTGTGAATAGTAAATGAGCAGAACATTTTGAATTGGTGACAGAATTGTAGTTCCAAAGCTGGATTTGTAGAAAGGCCGTGTATGCAGGGGTAGAAGGTGTCAGACTCGGAGGAGTGACAGGTTTCCCACATTTGCTGTAGTGGCAGGCTTTTCATCATCTTATAACATTTTTACTTATTTTATATGTTTATGTACTTCTGCTGAGTTTAAGAGAGCGAATTTGTTGGGTCTGCATCATATTTTTTGCTTACCAGTATAAGCCATATATTTAGTTTATACACATGGTATTTGGTAAAGGTTGGGGATATGGACATATATTCATATCAATGGGAGTGAGTGGGGCTGCACAAAAAACTGGCCTAGGTATGATTTAAAAAATATAAATCCTGCCATGGGTATAGATAAGTTACTATACCTTTGATGACTTCCTATCTCACATAATGTTGTTAGCTTGCTTTATACTTTAACATATATCCATTTCACTTGAATGTACAGTAAGAGGTAGTCATTTGTAACATCAAGCACCAATTCAGAAAAACTGATTCATAGTTAGCTAGTGTTAAGGAAATGAGAAATATATGTAGTTTCTGGTAGCCTAGCAAGGGCAACATGAAGGAGGGAACCATAGGCAAACCGAGGGGGGGGGGTTCCTAGTGCTTGGAAACCCTCCCTCCCAGCCTGGGGTACTGTATGCTTGAGGTGGCTGCACCATTCCCCAGGACCAGCCACTTTGCAGCTTGTGTGCAGATCGTATCTGTCTGCACTGTTCACAGCCATCTCTCCCCAACAAGTATTGCAAGTAGCAAGAACAGGTAGGAGAGAGCAGGACAGTCTGTCAACTGTTCTGACACACCTAATCAGGACGCAGCATTGCCCGTGTATATGATGGAGATAGAAAGAGTTGGAGTGCAGCCAAGCACCGTCTAAAATTATAGCTATGCCCCGAACGAAGCATGCTAGCCATGCCGACTGGAGGTGTGGCATGGAAACTGCTCTCTACAAATCTTGCGTTTGCCAGTGGAACAAGCTTGGTAGAAAAACACAATCTTTGGAAAATATCATCTCTGTTACTTTATTGTCTCCATATAAAGAAACCTTTACCTAACAGACTACCAAGGCTACATAACAATTGACCACTGTCACCTACTAGGAGCTATGGTCTAAGAAAAGGGCCTCAGAGCTTCCAATGTACTCTAGAAGTCCAATTAGTATTTTTAACACCACATTCTTCCACTAAAACAACACAGTCTTCAGATATTGAAGCACTCTAAAACAGTCATAAATGACAGGGCAACCCAATTTCCTATCAAGTTTCTGTTTAGTTTTAAATGACTTGTTATGATTTCTGATTATATTTGGTAGCTCAATAAATCAGATAAGTTCATGTTAACATTGCTAAAGAGTAGCAAATTGAAAATTGTCACACATTGCAAGCTAACAACTTATATAAGTTTACCATAATGAATAAAATACAGTTAACAGTCATAGTTCTAAACTGCATTCCCTAATATTTTCTCCCTCATTTACAGATAATTTCCCAAATGGAACTTTTGATTTTTTGCTTGACCTTCATCCTTTCTAATCACCTCTACTCATTTATGCATCCACGATTTTGCTTGTGTTGCCCCTATTCTCTGGACCTCTCTTCCTTACTGTATGTCTCTACATATTTGCAGAGTCTCAAATCCTTTAAATGTCTGCTTAAATTGTAACTCTTCAGAAAAGCATGGAACTTGACCATATAACAACTCAAGTCAATTTCCTGATTGCTTAAATACCACAATTTGATTTGCAATGAAAATTCGCTCTGGCAGCTATTCATTCCCTCACTCCTTGTTTCTGCCCCCTTTGCCTTTAGATTGTAAATTCCTTGGAATAAACTTCTCATTTCGGTTGTAGGGAATTATGGATTTGGTTTGGCGTTTGTCCAAATCCAGCAAGTTCTACATGTATTTGGATCTTGATGTATCCTTTGTTGCCATGGAACCAAATTCTATTCAATTTTATTTATTAATTTTAAGATACGCTCCTTTTCTTCCCACTGTAACCACACTAGTTGCACTGTTTTCCCATACATCCAAGCTGACAATGTTGTAAGGAAAAGAATGCTGATGTCAGCACTTTCAATTCTCTGCCAACCTGTCTTGATGATAGATCAGAGAGAATCGCATTTCTGATTCTGTTCAATGATGTTACATGTATCCTCTTACAATTTGCATCCCAGTGCTGTCTAATCCTTTGGACCAGTGCATTAGATTTAATATTCTATGTAGGTATTAAACTGAGCTGGGACATATATATGGTCACTCTGCGATGCCTTCTTTTAATGACATGGTATGTCTGCTGTCTTAGAAAAAGGGGTAAATTTAAAAAATGAAATTACAGCAAAATTAAGTCCAGATTCATTTTACACTTTACATTAAAAAGTTTAAAAAACAATGCCTTAGATATACCCTGATTATGTTTAATTTTCTTCAGATGCAGGAAATTTTCATTGACACACAGCAACAATGTAGCTTGGTATGGTTAGAACCCAGGGGGTTTGGGCAGAGTGAGGCGTTTGCCTATTTGCATGAAATATGTCATTTTTAAATATGTAAATTTGCATGTGTAAAATATGACAAATATATACATTTTTAAATATGTAAATATGTAAATTGCTCATGCCCACAAAAAAGAACGCTTAACTATTCGAGCACGCAAATATTCTTACTCCTAAAACTCGGGGCTGCTTCTGCTTAGAGAGGTGGGACAGAAGAGGGAAGAGAAAATTATAGGCAATATACAGTCATGTCATGTTCATGCAAATGCATGAAATGAAATGAAATGCATCTAAGCTGGACACAGCCACATATACATAGCCATATATATTGCAGGTGCTGAAGGTCTGGTGCATGATTTGTGCTGCTGCTAATAATCACTAACACAGGCCTTGTTAGTGTTAAAAAAGTAAATACTTGAATAAGAAACTGCATGGCCACCATAAAATTGTTCATAGACCAAAAAAATTTAAGTTGCCAGTGTTTGCTAGGATCAGTAGTGCACCAGCAAAAAAATGGTAATAACTATATTTTACAAATTTATTACTCCAAAACCCCCTCCCAGGTATTGGGAGGAACTGCACTGCTTTCAGCATGGAGCTGTTTTCTCTCCTCTTAAGGATTTCAGCCCTGTACTGAATAGAGGAGGGCTGACCTTTTTTACAGGGGGCGCCATGCTGTGGGTTTCCCTGTTATAGTGTGACCAGCGCACAACCTGTCACAGCTTAGTGCCTGTAGCTGTTCTTTTAGGGGATTTTCTTGCTGTTGTTCCCTGAAATTGCATCTTTCAGTCTAATATATATACATATATATATATATATATATATATATATATATATATATATATATATATGTCTATATATTAAGCTATTATTAAACAGTATATTGAAACACAAGTCATCATCTTCAATTACGTGTATATGCTGATTTTCAGGATATTAAGAACAATGCAATTTGATAGAACCCCAAGAAAATGGAATTGCTACATCCTTTTTCACCATTTTTTGTTATAGTGCACTATTTGATGTAATTTTCCTGAATAGGAAATGGTAGTGTTTTATAAATCAATAACATACAGTAATACTAAAAATTGACAATAACTGTTTTTGTAGGAAATGTTTTGAGCAGGATATGCTTTGTGGATGTGTACATGCAATTAATGACCTTTTGTCTGCTGAGTAAATATTTTTGTCTCTTTTCTCAATATTTACCAGTATTTTCCCTGTATTTTGTTTTTCTTTCAAGCAGACAAATTAGTTCATTAACACTGAAAATTTGGCCATATGGCAGTCTCACGGTTCTGCTTACCTGCTGTTTCTGGGTTCTGTCTTTCAGTAATATAGACACAACAAGCATATAATGTAAAATCTATATAATAATGCCTGTTTGTATGGTTGTTCAGTTTGTTCTATTCTCAGCCATCTACAAGATGTTCTGTTGCAATGTGTTTGGTGACTTAAAAATAAAGATGAATATGTAGACATTATGCTTAACTTTAATGCTAATTATCCAATAAATAAAGCAAAGCATAAAATAGAGTTATGACAATGCAGCATCAGGCTTGTTGTGAGATATAGATATATATATATATATATATATATATATATATATATATATACAAGTTAACCCGTGCATGATACTCATGCATTCTAGTCAAATCAAGCTACTTAAGGTGTTAAAAAGGTTCTTGTCATGCATTTGGGCCATAGCCCAGGCCTCAACCACCAACCACTCCCCACTGTCACCCCCGGCAACCACCAACCACTCCCAACTGTCACTTCTCCTTCAAAAAATATATATATATTTTTTTTAAATCTTTATAAACACTTTTAACAATTAATAAATTAAATTAACAAATTAAAAACATCTTAGTATACCAAATTTCAGCCCTTTCTGATTTTTTTTTCCCACACACACTAAGAATTTAGTAGGTCAGTGTATAACTCCGCCCAGCAGGTGGCACTGCAGCTTGGTTTTATTTTTTCCACACACAGACAGGCTAACACACGCCACTAGACATTTATATTATAGATATATACATATATATATCTTTTGTGGGCCTATTCCTTATTTGCTAGGAACCAGTGGCATTACTAATTCAATATATGACTAATATTGATAAGGCAGGACATAGGGGCATACTCATTTCTAGTGAGTTGAATTATCATTAATGTTTTTATCTTAGGGAGAGCTGTTCTGGGCATAAAGGTTTCCCCTTACATTACTAGTGTATGCATGTGATGTAGAAGTAGAGAAGTTGCAAATGTACAGCATTGTGTATTCAGCAAATTCTATTTCTAAATTATTGGCTGTAAACCTAATAGTGCCATTTACAGCTCTATTTTGTGCAGCTGGCAGAGTACAACAAGAATGCTGTCATAAAGATGATAACATTTTTACAGATTCTGCTGAATGAACCGGTAGCAGAGCGGGACATTGTTGGTGGGTTGATGGGGTGAGGTTAAGCAAGTAGTTTCATCAAAAACTCTTTTTAAGTTCAAAAAATAAGTAATACAGTTTGTTTTCTACTTTTTATTGTACAAATAATGTCCTAATTGGAAAATGGGTATGGCATACTAAGTGATTCATCAAACTTTTTTTTTCTTTAGCACATATTTTAACAGGTATTTAGTATCCCTCTTTATGAAATATTATACACCATAACTGTTACCCTAACATTTTTAAGATTGTTATGATGGTAATTTTATTTCTATTTATTTTACTTATTACTGGGTCAGCCTTGCTGTTGTATTGCTGATTTGAGATATAGGAATAGTGAACAATCTACTTCTGAATGAAAAAAATCTGGTCTCCAATTTCATTAAAAAAATGTGATGGGGACCCAAATGATATTGGAGAAACATGACTATACTCTCCAGTGACCTGATCAGAATAGATGCAAAACGGAGTCATTCTAAATAATCCATTGGGCATTAAAGTAATGTTGGCTGGAATGTTTTCTGTCCACAAAGCAAAAAAAGGAACAAAGGTATTTCTACAAAATGTCTAAAATAACTCACTCTGGTTCCCAATTTAATAAGGCTTTTTTGATTATCTATTTTTATTACTAGGTTATTTATAGAGATGCTCAAATTATTGTTGTTTGAAATGCAATCAAATTTCTCTGAATAAATGGCCTCTTAATTTTTGTCCCAGTTTAATTTTGGGTTTTACTGATCGAACAAAAGATGTTAACATAAACTTTATAATGCGACCTATTCAATCTTAAATTGATACATTTTATAGTTTTTTAAAACTTTTTAAAATTAAAGCTGTGAGCATCATTGTGTTCAAGATTAACTTTTGAATTCACTGGTTGCATTGAAAACAATTAAATATACTAAATAGTAGCTATTTATATAGTGCCTACATATTATGTAGCCTTTTCAATATTTAATAATTCACACATCCCTGCCTAGAGCTTACAATCTATATTCCCTAAAACTCAAGTATGTCTTTGGAGTGAGGGAGGAAACCATAGCATCTAGAGGAAACTCAAGCAAACACGGGAGAACATTCAAACTCCACAATAATAGGGCGCTGGTCGGAATCTATGACCCCTGTACTGTGAGGAAGCAATGCAAACCACCGTGCTGAACAAATACTATACTTTGCCATACACAAATGTAGTTTAAATGTAAAGTTAGAGAACATATTGCAAATTTTTGAAGTTACAGCAGATTCTACAAACTGGTTTGAAAACCAATTTGAAACCAATTCATGTATGTTTGGTTCTTGCATTTGTGGACTATCAGGAGATCTGAATAAAATGAATGTTGTATTATATTGGATAAGCAACAAGTTTTCACTACAAATTGAGCCTCAGTTTAGTAGGTGATCTCGGGTAAAGTGTAAATAGTTCTACCTCATTGCTAGTTAATTTCCCTGCTGTAAGCTCCACTTTATTTGTCAGAAAAAGCTGTATATGACCTGTGAAAGCAGTGCCAAAAGAGTAAGATGGCTATTTGGGAATTGTAACTACAGGCATGAACTGAATTCATACTCCTTTCCTGCTGAAAATGGAATTGTACTGCAGCAGGTTTACATAACGATTGACTCTAGCAACAGAGATATTTGTTTATTAATGAGGAAGAAGTTGAGGGGTGATATCCCTGAAGCAGTTAAGTAAAACCTGAACTAGTGGTTTCATTAAAATGCAAACCATTTAGGTCACAGCTAGACACAATATCAGCTTTAATTAAGGAATATTCCATATTATATAAAAACAGTCATTTTTACTCAGTAATGTAATATGACAATATTGAATATAAGCAGAAACCAGTGAGTAGGATAGGTAACTAAAGGTGAAGCAAGTTAGTAAGGAGAGCAAGTAGCAAAAATCATACATGCATTTACACGGGAAATCTTTTCATAGCTAATTAGAGCACTTATTTTTTAATGAGAGCCTAAAGTCAAGTTTCCTGTACACAATCCAAAGAAATTAAATTATTCAATCAATACACTTTTGCTGTTAGTGCTTCTATATTTTCATTAACATTTCTCACAACATTGAAAAACTAATAATAGATTTATAACAGCAAAATAAAAAATAAAAATTGGTTGTTATTTAATATCACATATGGGGAAACAATATAGACCACAATTCACCATAAACTTTTATATTTACAGCATATCTGAAGTTAGATTCCAATAAGCAATTGCTTGTGTGATTCTATAAATTCAGATAAAAGTCTAGAACCTAGTTAAATTGTATGGTATGTGCTAAGTAATGAAGAGGCTGATTTTTTTATATTGTGAAGATATGTCAGAATACAAAGGCTTGTATATGTATAGTCAATCACAGACCACTGCAAAGAAAAACAACTAAAACATCAGAGAGAGTTTTTGGAAATTGGGTCATTTGTTATCTTAAAGGAAAGGTGATTTAATCTTCAGCTATAGAAGTTGGTTATTTTGTGCATTTTCTTGGGGGGAAGGGAGGTGGCGATTAAACTAGGAATAGTGATGTTACATAAAACACCATCAATGTTCTGATTCATGTCACCTTGCACTTAGCAGGGTGTCACAGTTACACAGAAATCACCACTGTTCTAATCACATGTTCTGACAACTTATAGGAACTTCCAGGAACTTCTCGTTTAGTAACTGCTTTAAATGAGTTTTAACACATGTCTACAGTCTAGGAATAAAATTTGGTGAGTATCTTCCTATGATTTAATGAAAATTAGCCTCAACAAAATAGCCATTGTAACTGATCTTACTTTTTATTTGTCTTTAGTACATTATTTTTACTCATGTTTTCAATCTAGTGTTTTAGTGTTTTTCTGATATAATACAATGCACATGTAGAATGTAAATGACCTGTGCTCCTCTGCTGTTTCCTGATGTGACGAACTGGGTGAGTCACTATAACCCTAATTTTAATATTTTTTTATTTTAATTGGGTATGAGAGAAGCTTAATATTAATGTTATAGATTAGTATTATTTGGTAAAATGACCAGATTTATGTAAAGTGTGTCAATATTAATATGGGTTTGTATGCCTTAATCCTTTTTCAATTTAACATTTTATTACATTCATGTACAATTTACTTTTCTAATTTTAGTTTTCATATCTGACTACTGCACTACTGCTTAATTGCTATTATCCATGCCATTCTGAATTGCTTTACTATAATTACAAATAAATAACTACACAGTAACACGTCTCTTTATGTAATTTTCAGCAACTGTTATGACAAGTGTACTTTTATTGTTCTGTATATTCTGTGTGTAGCATTTTATGTAGACTTTTAGCTCTATGGGGAGCTCCATGCTTGATATTTGCCATGGGATCCTTCTACTGTAAAACTAGCTTTGGCTCTTTTACCTAGAATGAGGAACTACTTATAAGGAGGAAGTTGTTTCATGCTCTAACAGTGTTTCTTGTCTCCTCCTCACATTCACACTGCAACAACTGGCAGTGGAAGGTGAGCTATGTGGCATGTCTGTTGCACGGTTTCCCTGCTAAGGAGTCATAGTGTGGCCAAACACTTCACAGTAACTTCTTCTGTAGGAGTACTACTCGTTATTAGATAACATATTACATTTGTGAATAAATAACACTTTGTGACTTAGCCAAACTTGTTTTTTACATTAATTTAATTGCAAAACTGTATCTGTTGTAGTTTTTTTATTTTGCTTTATTCTGGAATAAAACATTTGAAAACCCTATCTAGAAAGCCTGAGTTTGCCATTGCCTTTTAATCTCCCATCTCCCATAATCTTCTTCTATCTGGCATGACTATGGCAAAACGAAACCTCTTGAAATCATGAATGCTGTTGTTCAAATCATTTGCACATTCCACCATTCATCATCTTAAGCCCCTCTCCATTTTACCATTGTTGCCCTAAATCCAAATTATTTCCCATCTCTACTTCCACAAATATTTCTGTAATAACAAACAGGGAAATTAACCATCAACATGTTTTACCCATCCTAAATTGGAATTCTATGAAATATGTACATTTGATTTTGATATTTTTAATGAAAAATAGCAGGAATCATATCAGGTACATACATGAATAGTAACACATATGCCAACCATTGTGTTTTTAAAACTGCATATAGTTTATTTCAAATGGAAACATGACATGATTCTAAATCTTAGTGTCATTGATTCAACATCATATAGGCAAAGCACTTAAAAGAGATCGCAAATAGAACCATTTAAAAAGAGGTGCAAGTTTCAAGATGGATTCTTCACAGAAAACTTTGTAACATGAAACTTTAGAAGCTTAAATACATGGCTAAATATTTTTAATAGCAACTAAGTTGATAATTGTTTTCTAATAATCCACATGAGACGCCAAAACAGTATGGAATGTCCCATCTACGCTCATATTAATATGCTTTACATATATGAAATAATTTATTAATATATTAATATATCGGTATAACAACATAAGGAATCATATTCCACTATGCCAACCAGTTTTTGCACCAATAGTAGTGCCATCTTAAGGGTGCAGTGATTTTTAGCTTACTATAAAAAGCTGTGCAAGCAGTAATCTAACTGCAGTTGAAAGCTATTGTGATGTAATGAAACTGCACCACAATATTTAAAGGCACACTATATAAATAAATATAAAAGAAGTCACATAATCACTTTCACATAAATTGATTGAATTAACAAGTTATATAAAATTAGTAATATGATAATACGTGCAACAACATCTGTGATTTGAATCAACATTTTGGGAATCCAATAAAGCTGTTATCATCATGGTGTCATACATATTAATAACATATTTAATTATATCACTGCATTATTGTATTAAGGAGTAACAATTACAGTTACATAAATATTAGTTCATATTATTGAATTAATCCTCACAAATAAATTGTGCATAATTAATAATTCCTTAAATACAAAATAGTATGTTTAATCAAGTAGTGCTCTGATTAATATAGCTGTCAACATATAACCATGTAAACTATATATGTAATCAAAATTTAATCACTACTAATCCTAAAAAAGCTAAATCTCAATTATACTCTATTGCTGCCTTTATTGTGCTGTCTCTTTTTAAACATTTGAAATATACAGAAACTTATCCATAATGTATTAGTGATATAACTACAATAAAACCGTACAATGCATTTCTCTATTTAAGCCTGGGTATTTAAGTGCTCGAAATCAATCAATTCAGTATAATTCTTTGTGTAAAAGTATTTTTATAGCTATCACCTCATCTCTTATCTGCTTTAATATGTTCAATGACAACATATTTCAAGCCAACAGAATTAGAGTGATGCCATTCTTTAAATTGGCATGCCCCGACTCTGTCATCACTTATAGTATCTTACTTATATGTTCACTTAACCTTAACTTAAGTTGGTGAATCTTATAAACTATATTAAAAAAAAACTAGAACAAAGAATATTAATTACATTTGGTGTTCCACAATTGATTAAATCCTGTGTTTTTATAAGTGTGTCCTTCCTGGGAACTACATATATTTCTGGCCTCATCCAGTTGTTCTATCAACTTTTCTAGTAGCCACTAATGTCATCTTCTCTCATAATCACATTTCATTAGGGAGCTTAAAGACCTCTCCTGCACAGCTCTAATCTATGGAGTGCTAAACCTTTAAATTCTTTAAACCTTTACTTACCTGAAGACTCACCATTTTAAAGAAGCCTACCCATATGTAAAATAATCGCTATTTTTACATCAACTCCTCTTAAGACTGACTATTCCCATCAATAGCACTAGTTGTTATTTCCCATTACCTTATGTATCAATTTTTGCCTGCACATTTTAGACTGTGAACTATTTTGAGCAAGACTCCTCTTGTTTCAAGTTAGTTTGTGTAACTTATTTACAAAATGGTCACTTTAATATACAATGCTGTGTAAAAGGCTAATAATAATTTGAATTTATTTTTTGTGTAATCAAAGAAAGGTAACGATTAAGCTTTGATAACTTTTGTTCCCCTTTGAGCTAATTGTGTAATCAAATGCAATACATTTTAATAGTAAATACTCATTACTAGAGATACTCCAATTGTTTCAAAGTGGTTATCAAATTAGTTTGGCAAACTGATTCTAAAATTCAAACATTTGTTCTGAATTCTCAAATGTTAGATTGATTATAGCTAAATTTGAGCAAGGCAGATAAGTTCAAACAGCTTGTTTGATCTTAAAAGGATACATTTTAAAGTATTTTTAATAGTTTTCCATGCGTATGACAAATTTGAATGCAAACACAGTAATGTTCGCTGCTCGAATTAAGAAAAAAAATAGAAATACTAAAAAATGTAGCTATTTAAGCTTAAAGAGGCAGCTATGAAAACACTTTATAATTTACTTTAATGTATTTTAACTGTGAACATCAAATTCAAACTTCAAGTTCATGCTTTGAATTCAACCTAACAACTTAGCAATCATAAAATATACATCATACCCAAAAACAAATATCAATATTTTGAAAAAAGTTCAAGATCAATGTATTAGACCAGTTTGATAACATTTTCAAGTGTCATCAATATGCCAAACTGACTGCATCACAATCTTTTTGGAGTACTTGGGTAGCGTTTGATTAATGGTACACAGCAACCATAAAATTATTATGAATTTGCTGGCTAGAAACAAATATTTCATAATGCGGTAAAAAGAATAGATCAAGTTGGAGCTTAATAATATTCTATTACATAGCAATTTTGTAAATTATATTGATGAAAAAGTCTGTATTTGCTATTTAATTTTCACATAGCTTAACATTTGCTGCAAGTCATTAGTGACAGTTTACCTACCACTCATGTACTATCGCAGACATCGAAAAGTTATTTTATATGGCTCCACAAAGCTGCACTTTACAATACTAATACAATTGAAAATAATAACACATGCATACATTAGTTTACATAATGAATGAGCTCCCTGCACTAAACAGCATAGGATGTAGAATATTTTATTTACTGATAATTCCAGATGTCTATAGAAAGAAAAGTG
The DNA here is from genome assembly GCF_038048845.1 of Mixophyes fleayi. Taxonomy (NCBI): domain Eukaryota; kingdom Metazoa; phylum Chordata; class Amphibia; order Anura; family Limnodynastidae; genus Mixophyes; species Mixophyes fleayi. The sequence continues at coordinate 150,865,809 of NC_134406.1, read as the reverse complement.
GAGCTATGGAAATCTATATTTACGTACCACACAACCAATTAGAATGAATAGAAATTAAACATTGTTATTTTAAAAAAAATACAATTCTCCAACATTATGTCTGATAAACCAAATAAACAATGCACCTGTATTTTGTGCAGCATGGGAGGAAAACCCACAGGATAATTAGAACTGTCAGGCAATAACAAGAAATTATCTTTTCTACATCCTTAAGAATATTATGATGCCACTGCAAAGACCAATAGAAGAAATGAATTATGTATTTATTATTTTAATATTAAAATATGCATGGATGATGTGTAAAAAACTGAAAAAAATTCAGTTTTAACGTATGTGTTTACTGTTCCAGTTACTGAGAGGACAGTAGCAAATCCTAGTTACTTTATTCATATATTGCATAGCATACTTATTAATAATCTACAAGTTTTTAATTTACAGTAAACAAAGTACAATAAACTATATCAAAGGAATGCCTTTCATGGAAAACAAACTGCTGCATGTTATGCTCACATTAATATATGCATATCAATGTAATCCAATACACTGTGTAAAATGATAGTGTTATTACTCATCTGGGAAGTAATAAAAATGAAATTAGATATATTTTTTCATTTTTTTCAATTTATCATTGTGGAACTACAGTAAATATGTATGGCACTAATGAAATGTTGAATTGTTTTACTAAAATTGTGCACAGAGATATAATCTGTATAAACATTAATGTAACATTTATTTTATATTCACAGACAAACAGTTGGGCAAGTTTGGCCTTGGTTGATCAAAGTCCACTTAAAAAATAAAATCTGATTTTCTTGGCATTCAAAATGGAAGCAATGAATATTTTTCTAGTGTTCTGAAAAGCCATATGGATTTGTTGAATATTCATAATGCAACATATAAATGTTCAGGAACAGGAAATAAAATGGTGTAGAACTTAAAGATTAACTTGAAATGTAGTTTAATGGTTGAAGATGGTTAACAGAATAGATTAATATGAAATGTACTATGGGTTTTCTACACACTATTCATATTTTTCTTGAATTCTTTGCTTAACTAAATATTGCATATATATGCGATTTTCCTTCCATTGGCTGCTGTAATACATATTAGAGACTTGAAGTAGGAAACCAACCAGTTTTGATTGGTTGCACACAATAAACCTCATGAGTTGTTGTAGCCAGTATTCATAACTATAATAGCCTGCTGGATTTTACTGAAATGAAATATTTCCATTTTCTATAATTTTATACTGATATACTTAGTTAGTGTTAGGGTTCATAGATGTGATGGTAGATGTTTAGGCATCAGAGAAAAACTTGCTTGGTTGAGTAACGTGTAAATTTTGGGTTGGTGCTCCCTGTTGGTTGTGTCATACAGGTTACTGGTAAAATGAGAAATATATTTTACGTAACCAGACTTCTGATTGATTTAAAAAAGCAGGGCACACAAACAAGTGAAATAATTGTCAGTTTTTATAGTTAGCATTATAATTTTCAAGTACACCAAATATATGTCCAGAATATCTTAAAATATGTAGTCATTTACACAGGAAGATGTGAAATAATATAATTGTTTTGCCAAGCATGTTGCCACTTATTCCCTTTCTATTTCTATTTATTTAAGGCTGGCATCAAGTACTTTTTTTTTCACCAGCCATGTAACAACTATACTGCCAAAACACATTTGATTTATTAAATGAGTGGATTTCGAAGTTTCTTGTTTAAAAAGTTGTGACAAAAATGTATTGCAACACAATACAAATGAAAGCTTAATTTACAAAAAAAGAACAAGAACATCTCTTCTGTAAATCTAGAACTTCTTGCTCTGTATTCATCAAATTTCCTAGAGCGCAAACAGCCTGGAGTCTCTGTACAGCATGAGCACCGTTATATGCAGATAGACAAGTGCACCATGGGAAAGTCACAGGTATTTTATGTAAAGGAGCATTAGTCCCATTTTGCACAGCAGAAACAAAAGCAAATGTTATATTTACATTGAGTTCGCAATTGCATGAGAACTTTTCTGGTATTATTTATGTAGTCTTCGAACATTGTGAACGCTAATTATAAATAATATCACTTTCTAGACACAAAATAGCAAGTCCAGACATGTCATAAAAGAACCAGTTTATACAAGTCTAGAGGCGGGAGCATGAAGAAGGACAGCTGGCCACCTCAAAGACCTTAATATTGTAACTGTGCATCTTTGTGATGTCACTGCTTTTGACAAATGTACAGTGTATTAATTGTTCATCTTTGGCTTTGGAAACCAGAGCGTCCTTAATAAATCTTTTGTTGATACCAATGGCACCAGTGTATGAATACCAAACTTTGCTTTGAAATATTTTGCAAATAAAACCTATGTGCTTTGGAACCACAGTGATCGCATTGGAGAATCTTTCTTGCAAACAATACATACAGACTTTACAATATGTATGCTGTGGGCATCTGTATTGTGATCAATACTGTATTTCTATTAGTTATCAAGAATAACTATGTGACATTGCATGTTATATGTAATTAGCTTACATATGTAGGGCATGATAAGGTTGTGGAATGTGATTAATAGGTGGCCAAGTTATAGTAGCCATATCATAGGCACAGGCCTTTACTGGATAAGCACCAATAGCCACTGGTTATTTATTTGCAAGGTTATCATAACTTTGGAGAATGAAAGTAACTCAAGGTGGGACATTTTTGCAACAGTATTTATAACTATATATCAGAAAAAAAAATATTGTTGGCAAGAGAAAAATGTACTGAATAATAATAGTAATAATAATAATAATAATAATAATAATAATAATAATAATAATTATAATAATCATAACAGTAATAATAATAAGATTATTTTAGATCATGAGTCGGTAACAATTGTGCATTTGCTGATTTAACCCTGTGTCTAATTATGCTTCATTCCAAAAACTTAACTGCTGCCCACAAATTTAAAAGCCATCATAATCAGTGAATGCATATTGACTGATTATAAAAATAAAACAAGAAGGAGCCTTCAAGGGGACTAGCACAAATGGGGTCAGAGTAAGGTTATATATTATTGCTAAAATATTAGTTAACGTTTAAATATTTAAGAATGGTAATTTAAGTTATTTTAATTAAACATCAATAACATAGATTGAGCTTTTGGTAAAAATATGGATATTTGCCCTTGATTATAAATATAATACTTATTTTCAGATTTAATTAAAGTTGAAGCTGATAGTTTTTATAGAAAACCCAACCATAACAATTAATGATAAGGGTCTGAACATTAACCAAGCTTATATAGCTCATGCCTCAACTAAATGGTAGATTAAACTGATCATCCAAGTAATGATCAATGCACAGCAGCCAAGCATAAATAAAAAAACGCATTCACATTTTATTGGATAGCAGGTCTGAGGTCACTGAAATTATACTTTAATTTACACAGTTTGTCCGCAGTAAATAGGACATTTTCAGTTAATACTGGGTATCACTTCTTTGATAAAAGTTTAAACTATTCAATAACAGTGTATTAAAATGGTAACACATGCTGTTTGACAGGTTGATAACACATCTGCATGCTATTTGAATTCTACTGTATTAAGTGGCAAAAGGTGCTAAACAATTTGTTAATTTTCAAAATTAGTTGATTATGTGGGATGATTATGTGGGTGTTTCACACTAAATTGTTAGAAACGGCTAAAATCAATGTGCTGTTTAGTCATGTTAAATGCTGTAAACAGCAAACTGCTGTCGATCTTTGTCAACCTTTGTGATTTTTCTTTACTTTAGTAACAGCAAAACTACTATATATAGAGACTGATGATGTTGCATATTTTACTGGCTAAACACTAACACCCCCAGTCAACAACTACTTCTCATGCATCTTGTTTCTGAAATCTTTAAGTGTTGATCTTGGGAGTGACTTTTTATTGCATCAACTATCATTTTTAAGTGTCAATGTATACAAGCACAATAACTATCTGTTCAACTTAATCACAGAGATACTGGTGTTTCACATCATTCACATCATAGTTATAGAATTAATATTTTCACTTTTTTCAAGCTCAATACATCCTTGGTTGTCTTGATATATCATTTTTGGCTTTCCAAGTTGTCCCAAATTCCTCTTGGCTAACATAAGCTGCTGAAATGTAATCTACTTCTGCATATAATAAAAAATATAGTTTTCCTTTGTATAATAAAAGAGTTGTCTTTTGTTTTACAGTCCAGGATATTGGACTGTTGCCTTGTTTGAACAAGTAGCCACTTGTAGACTTGTGGTTATTTAGGTCACCTGTTCAATCTGAGCCCACATAGTTGTCAGTTTTAGATTACATTTTCTGATATTTTCAGGCTCGTATCTGTTTAAGGAACTGAATTTCTCTGTTAAATATATTACAGTCTTGCCGGCAAGGCTTACTTATACAACTGTAGAGAAGGGACATTGTTCCTCCTATATTTCATGGTGTAGTTCTTGCCATGCATATAAGTGCTCCCATTCTGTGTCTGTATATTTCATTAGTAAGCCGAAGATCATCTTCTCCTTTCAAATTTATGGAATCTGTATCCATTGGTGTGTTACACCTTTGGCTTCTGTCATCCCAAACTGTTTCATGATCACATCAATTTTACAATTTTCACTAGGTAGAAATTTCTCCTTTTTCTCTTGCTACATTTGTATTTTTATGTAGTATATTTAATCTAATATGTAATGGTTGAGAGTTTCACTAAAGCTTTTTTTTCTTCTTTGTGGATATTATGAAATCATCAACATAGAGAAGCAAATACATCAATTTTGCATAATTTAGAGTAGTCTATACAAACAGAGGTCAGTTTTACTTTCTCTAATTAAGCCATGTTCACATTAAAATTCCATGCTCTCATTGATTATGTCCATAAAGTGTTCTTTGGTGATTACTAGGTAGAGATTTTTAATGTTACCTTTGAGAAGGGCAATTATGAGGTCCTGATGCCTTACTATAATATTTCCTATAGCTGTTATAGTCATCAGAGTCCATAAAGTTCTGTGTTTAGCAACTGAAGAAAAAGTGCAATCGTATACCTCACTAACTTTTGTGAGTACCCCTTTACGACCAATTTAATCTTGACTTAATGATTTTCGATGTCATTTTTGGCTTATAAAATCCATTTGATTTGATATCAATTGCATTCTTTCCTGGAGGTAAGCCAGTAAGTTTTCCTAGTCTGGCGCAGATTTAGAGATTTTTTTTAATTTCTATGGATTTTTTTAATTTCTGGTGTTGGCTATGTTTGAATTATGTAGGACAAATACTTAGATGAAATGCTCTACTTACATCATGTTCTGACTGAAGATATAGATGAATTGCCTTATTTTAAATCACATACATTAATATCAGGGTGGCTTTGTTATTTTTCCTTTATTAGTGTCTGAGCTTCTTTCCCATGCTGTACTGCTTCAGTCACTACATGAGCTTTTAGAGACAGAAGGCCTCATCTAAAGTTGGATGTATGTTTGTTAAATACAGAGACATACACCAAAAATACACCAAAAATACATATGAATACGTCCATCTCTTACGACTACTAGCTAGCTAGCAGCTTCTGACAGGCTAATTGCATCTTGACATCTCCAGTTAACAGTACTAAATTCATTAGTGTGACTGGTATATTATGAAGTAATAGTCTATTATCATTAAGTATTGATATTTCAATTTGGACCATGGCAGGAAAAAAGATTCCCATTTGTTTCCTAATAAGGAAAACAGCAGATATTAGTATGTAATTGTATTTAATTTATACTTTTATTTTGCAATATTGTTTTCTGTCTGTGCCATTTATTAACACTGTCCAGACAATATTCTTTCTGAAAATGACATTTCAGAATAGTATACTGTTATTATTATTTAATGTACAAATAGGGTATTGCAAATTTAGCATCTACTACTAACACTGTCAAGCATATATGCATCTAAAATCTCCATGTTATCCGTATGTGTTCTCTGTGCTTTTGCTACACATTTGTACTGTGTAAGTATACACACTTATAAACCAAATATATAAGCCCTAGGAGCTTAGTGATAACCCAAGTGATTAGTGAATTATACCAACAAATACAGTCATGGCCAAAAGTTTTGAGAATGACACAAGTATTGGTTTTCACAAAGATTGCTGCTTCGGTGTTTTTAGACCTTTTTGTCAGATATTGCTATATTATACTGCAAAAAAATTACAAACATTTCATAATTGTCAAATGTTTTTATTGAAAATTACATTAAGTTTAAGCAAAGAGTCAATATTTGCAGTGTTGAACCTTCTTTTTGAAGACCTCTGCAATTCGCCCAGACATGTTGTCAATCAACTTCTGGGCCACATACTGACTGATGGCCACCCAGGTTATTTTTAATAATGTAACATAGGTATGATTATGTTTTTGCTCTAATAATGTTTTTATGTATGGTAAAATGAATTATTCTATTGTAATGTGATTTAAGATTGAGGTATAATAACCTTGACTTGATAACCAAGAAAATGGCCACTGGGAGCCAATATGATTACATAATGTAATGGGAATGTGTGAAATTAAACTTAAGGGTTTCTCGATATAGTATATATTGTATTAATGATATTTTTTATGGATTCAGTTATATTTATAAATGGAATGATATATGTATTTTATAATGGGGAAATTATAACCACCAAAAAGATGGTGTCGGCATCCTTTATTGAGCTATGTAAATAATATGAAGGGCCGATCCTCAGATAGATGAATTTGATTATAGGTTTATTATACTAGAGAATAATCATGTTTAATTTTCTATGAGTTGGAAATATGTGAAGAGGTTTTTGTCGGAGTACTAGATTCCGTTTGTAAAAGTGGGTGGAAATGACGCTACAGACAGAGATGGAAGTGATCATGCAAAAGGATGGAAGTGATGTATATGGAAGCCTGCACTGATATTGTTGATTATGCCGGATTGGTGTTACTTCTGTCCTGTAGAATATAAAAACCATCAATTTTTAGTTATTAAGTATACTCCATGAGGAAGTCAATTTGATGAAATACATTAGGAAAGCACTTACCTGTTTGGGATAGTACCTACACGCCTGAGGTGGAACCTTATTTCTGGCCAGAGTTTGGATACCACCTGAAATTATATTGCTGTATGGGACTTCAGATAAACTTTGATTAATTGTTTTAAATGTACCGGCATTTGATTGTTGGAAATATGTCTTGTATTGTTTTATATTAAAGTATATTATTTTATACTGGTGGTATTATTGCCATGCAGTAATTTAAAGAGATATATATGATACGCAGATTGATATAGAGATTATATCATATATTTGTGAAGGAAATTTAGCACTATTGTCTTTTATTTGTGTGTAGCTTTTCAGTTTCCAATATGAACTGAAAAAAACTGAAAGGAATTTTAGTTTTCTGGAATTGCCCTTATACATCAGATAAGCAGATTTGTCATTACTCTTTGGTACGTGGAGATCGCTAAACTACAAAAAAAAAATCCCAATTCTTTATTATATATTACATTATGTTTGGCACATCTGTTTTTTTTTTTTTAAGTATACACACTTGTTGCCGGACCAACCATCAGGCAACCTAGGCTCTAGTCTTGGGTCCAGTCGGCATCGAGGATGGCTGATTACTCTAACCCATTTTTATGTGTTTAACAATGGAGGGGGTGGGGATCCCAAACAGTGCCTTGCCTAGGGCCACATGTGTCAGTTCTGAAGATTGCAGGTCCTTATGTCTGCTTCTTCCCAGTATGTGGTTGGCATTTTTGCATTGAAGAACATTATATATAATAAAATTAAACATATAATAAATGACATATAAACTAAATGCAATAATGGTTAGAAAATAAATCTTGCATAATCAGTATGCTGGGGAAAGGCAGACATGAAATGAACAGTTGTCAATTGGGTTGATTGCTAAAATGGACAATTTTCTATAACATACAGGTGTTTTTTTTAACGTTTCCCCTGGGACGTCACTTAGAGGGGCAGTATATATGCTTATATGGGGAGGAAATTCACAACTTGGTGTGAATCATAGTCTGTTCAGAAAAAGTTTTATACATTCTTATACCTGTCATATATTTTCTCTGACACATCACAAATATATAATTCTCAATTGAATAAGTTGTAACTTCCGCTACAATTACATATTAGATATGACATTATTATATCCAAAATTGTGTAAGATATGTGATTACAATAGTTTCTCATACTTTATGTAGTTTCTGTCCCTGAGTGTAGATTAGCAAAGATATCTCTTAAACATTAAATATGAAGAAGAGCATTTTGAAGTTTAATATTTTCCCTGTGTGCTCTTTAAGGCTTCATATTGCCCATTTCCACTTTTCAATGCCCATATCCCTGGCTTTAAAAAAAAAACAACCTTTATATAGATAGTTAGATAGACATGGTGACTTTGTCAAGTCTGTAATGTGCATGTGCTGTCTTCCTGAGAACATTTGTGTGCCCTTTCATTCAATAAACCTTGTTAATCAATCTACTGGGCTGACTAGCCACAATCTAGCAATTTATCTGAAGATAAATCGTTTATATCTTTAATATTTTAACTCTTGATTGGGCCTTATTAACAACAATTCATATTTTATTTTATATATTTTATTTTAACTTTACTGATCATATCATTATTAACTACTTCCTTATAATTCTGTTGCTACAGTTCATCTGTGACTAAATTTTTACTAATTCTTTGCTCTAAAGACAGCTAAACACTTGTAGCAGGCAATAGTAGTTGCAAATTTAATTGTGTAAAAATTGCGGTAACCTAATTCATCTGAAGATGACCAGTGTCAATTACCATTAAATACTAACTCTTAGAATTTAATATTTAATATTTAGTGTGCTAGAATACACATTTGTATTTATGTGAGGCACTAAGTTCCTCTGAACTTAGTAGCAGAGAGAAGAGTGGCTAGACACTTGCAGTCTTTGGGAGCCCACCAAGAACACTGCAACAAAAGTTTGTAGTACTATATATATATATATATATATATAAATAAAGGACAAATAGAATCTGATTGGTTGGTATAGGCAACATCTCCACTATTTTAAACCTGCAGCTTTGGAGTTGTAGTCCAGGTTAAAGTTTAAGCTCATAGTTTCATTTTATAGCTTGCAAACTCCTTTAAAAAAGTGCATAATAGATTTAATGCATACATGCAACACTGCAAAGTATTATATTTATTTTGAAACTTTGTTGCAAAGAGTAACAACAAATAAGCAAATAAACACATTTATTAAAAACTCAAGACAGACAAATTAACTCATTATATATACTATAAAAACTATAAAAAAAATACAGACAAACTAACAAAGCATTATAGTACTAATGATTAGTTTGTTTTTGGTAATTTGGGGGTTTTGTATAAAATAGATTAGTTTTGTTTATCTGTTATTATGTTATGTAACTTCAAGATAAAATGATTACTGTATGTTTTGTTTCATGCTTTGCGCCATTCTATAATTATAATGGAACACACTGAGAACAAATGCACTGCACATAAAAAAAATGTTGATGTATTTTCACACTATTAATAACACGTCTGTAAGCAAAAATAAGATACTGTCACTTTCCCTTTTCATGGGCTTCTTTTAAAAACACATGCAACTGAACTTCATGTCAGGTGTATAAGAAGCACATGGAGAGTGCATTTGGAATACTTTATGAGGCATGTCAAAAACTTGTCAATAGCCATTGCATATTTAAATGTGCTTAAGAAAATTGTAAATGCTGCAATGCAAATTTAATCTAAATAAATTCTGGAATGTCTTGCCAATAAGAATCATGTTCAAAAAAATGTAATCATTTCTTTCAGTTTCCCATTTGGTTTTGCAATCTACCACTTAATACATTGCTCCATTTTTATAGTTGATCCACAGTATGTGGTGAACTGATAGTAGACTAAACATAGATTAGGTAACTTGTGTGTCCTCATCTTTTGTTCCTGAATTATGGGATATTTACAGGTGTAATTCACTTTTCTCTGTACAGCTGAAAAATGTTGCTCAACCACAATCATTATGTTTTGCAAGAGTACTCAGCGTGAATATGAATTATAAAATATTTCATTTTTGACACACTATTGCATAATTCCAACTATTGTTATTCACTAACTTATGAATAAGAAACACCAAAATTCCAACTCGATAAGACAACCTTGACAAACAACTTCTGAATAATTCAGATAGACTATCTTGCATATTCAGAAAGCCTTTTATTGAGTGAAGAATGCTTCAAGAGTTCAGAATATTCCAGTTTGGTCTACAAGGATATTGGAGAAGCAGACAACTCCTAATGCATGTACTTAATGCATGTAAACTTGACCTATTCTGATCTGAAAATAAATCAGCGTTGCTTACTAGAGAATAAAAAAGGATAATAAAATATGGATGAAGCTGCTTACAGTTAGTTCTGAATTATAAAAAAGAACAGCCCAGTTAGCATTACAGCTATACTTTTCATTGAATAATTATTCACAGAAATATTATACTCTGCTAATGAGTGTCTAGCAACATTATGGTTGCAGATAAGATATCAAATTTACTTTGGAAACCGTACTTTTCTGTTTTGTGTATATACAGCATCTGGCATTATGCTATGATATAAACATTTATATATCTTGTCTTACAGTTGCACTCAAATTCAGACAAAGGAGATGGATCCGTGAAGTATATACTAACTGGTGAAGGGGCTGGGACTATATTTCTCATCGATGACACAACAGGAGACATTCATGCAACAAAAAGCTTAGACCGTGAACAAAAGTCTCATTATGTTCTACATGCACAAGCAATCGACAGAAGAACCAACAAACCTCTTGAGCCAGAATCCGAGTTTATTATTAAAGTTCAGGATATCAATGACAATGCACCTGAATTTCCTGATGGACCTTATATCGTCACAGTTCCAGAAATGTCTGACATTGGTAGGTAACATGTCCTTTATTTTTATTATAAGTACAGTTAGGTGATATAAATTTAACTGACATGGCTTCTAGAAATGGATTTTTAGCCAACAACAGAAACTGCATTTCATCTGACCAAACCACTACCAAAAGTATCCCTGCTATGATGCCAATATCATTGTTAGACCTTTTTGACAGAAAGTTTATAACTCCCAGGTAAAGCATGTTTGAGCAAAAATTCCTGTCAAGTTTCCCTTTATAACACCTCTATGTAAATCTCTTTATTCCATGTGTCTTACTAATAAACAGCATAAAAAGTTCACCGCAAAATACTTTGGTATGCACGGGTACACCTTGATGGTCCGCCCAGCTTCGTCTCCTCTTCCTTAATGTGCAGGGAGGTAGAAAAATGTTAAATCGGTGCACTGTGAAAAATGTAAGCTTCAAAGTCTAACCTTCATTACCACCCCTTTCTATTGAATACACTTTTACGCTTTTCTTCTAAAATACTATTCAGTTAGCCTTATTTATGCTTTCAATTCTGGGAATGAGGGGACATCAGGAATTTTATAATGTGTGTGTGTGTGTGTGTGTGTGTGTGTGTGTGTGTGTGTGTGTGTGTGTGTGTGAAGTTTTACATCATTAATCTGATTACATCTAGAAACTAATTTCTCCTTCAAAGGCCTACATTTTTAATAGGCCCTGTTTGGAAAAGTGCATTTAGAGCAGTGTTTCTCAACTCCAGTCCTCAGGACCCCTAACAATGCATGTTTTCCATATCTCCTTGCTTAAGCACAGGTGTAGTCATTACTGACGGACACATTCTAACAGATCCACAGGTGGTATAATTATTTCCCTTTTCACCTGGAAACTATGCACTGTTAGGGGTCCTGAGGATTGGAGTTGAGAAACACTGATCTAGAGAGAACGTCTACACAGACAGAGGCTCAAGTCCCAACCTGGGCAAGATCACAATTATCTGGACAATCCTAAAGGAATTATCTTTATTAGCAGGATCCAGGGAAGGACTTGAACGGGTGAATGTACGGAAAGCTCTTTAAGCTATCTTGCCTGCCATAAAGGGCAAAAAAGAAATAGTACAATTAAGAAGTGTCCCTTGCTTTTAAATAGGTGAGTGGACATAGCACTATGTAGCCTGTGATATTTGCCACTAAACCAGGGGGCCAAAAAGCACTGAGTGCTAGTAGCATAGATATCTGGCTACACAAGCTGGACTGCTTTAACACCATTAACAGAGAGACAAAGAGTGTGTATTTACCTTTCATTATATAAAACAGACAGCCTGACCAGTATCCGTCTCAGTCCTCTAGGGGCCAGCATGCTCTGATAGCCCATGACCGTTATTGCATATTTGTATTTGTATGCCACAATTGAAACAAAAAATAAAGACCACCTATAAAATGGAAACATGCCCCCCCCATAAAATTATTTTCTTTTGCTCATCCATAGTCCCAAATGGAAAACTGTAGTTCATCAGGTTTTTAAAAAAACATTTAAAAACCCATGTGCGGCAAAATAATGCTTTTTCAATTTACCTTGCTAGTAAATACTGGTGCAGCAAATCTGAAGTGGTCTCTTATACATCGCAGAAAAATCACTGATAGCTGCTCTGTGGTTGGTTGCGCTCAACAAATCACTGGTAGCCGACACCCAATCACAGATCTGATATAGAGCTCTGTAATGTAGTGTGTGAGTCTTTAAATTGTACAAATTATTTGTTTTGGTTAATTCCTGAAATATTGGATGGTTTTGGATGGTCACTGGGCTCCTGATTCGGGTTTGCTGTACTTTCACTTTAAAGAGTGTAGCTCAACAATTTCAGTTATTTTTCCTTTGCTGTTGGATCAGCTATAGATGAAATGTTTTAGTAGTTCTGTTGGCTTCTGTTTTGCTCTCTCTGTATACGCTCTCTACTATAATTTTCATTGCTCTAACCTTTACCTCACTTCAGGGATGGAACTATAGTGGGTGCAGTGGGTGCTATGGCCATTGGGCCCAGAAGAGAGGAGTGAATGGCAATTTTGGGTTTTCCCCACCTCCGAGGCCCCTGCTGTCCCCTCGGGACCGGCACATGCTTAGAAGAGGTCTCAGATCTGCTCTATTAAGAGCAGAGAGGGGAGACCAGAAGGCAAGTATGGCCTTTTGCTATGGGGCCCAGCAATACACTACTCTGCCCCTGCCTCACTTTCTGTTGCTTATCATTGTCCGACAAAACTATTCACTTTGGCGTTTTCCCTTGCTATGTTACTCTATTTAACACCTCACTTTACTGACTAAAATTCCACTCTATTCAAAAATCTTTTATATCTAATTAAGGTAAAAGAGGAAGTGTGCCCCTCCCCAAATCCTCAACCAGTCCCAGCAGTGATAAACAACCTGGGCTGGTTTCCACTATAAAAGGGAGACCATGAGCGCAGGACTGGTGTGGAAATATAGGGGAGAAATAAACTGCATGCACAACACCCAAAGGCTACCAGTCCAGCTCTGAAAAGCATTGGGGTTCTTTCTGACCCGCCTGGACAATGGAGGCAAAATGACTTATTGACAGATCAAAAAAGAAGAATAGAAGACTGTACATTTTAATTAATAAATGTGTGAACATGGGTTTTTGGGAGTCTTTTATAATTTCCAATAATTAAAAATGATATGTGTATCTATATTGGGTGGTTGGGTCAATTTTAATTAAACCAACCAGTGAAAACTACAGCCCAAGAATGTCAGAAAGAGCCCCAGCACTTTCAGCAAGGAGCTTACATCTATGGGGGGAGGGTGCATACTCTTTTGACCCCCTCCCCCTCTTCCCCTAGTGGTACTAGTCCTGCAATGACCAACTTGGGGCCGGTGTTCACTATAGCAGGGGACCCTACACTCATGGTTCGTCTGTTGTAGTGGAAACCAGTTGAAACTCTCTAGCACAGTGGCTCCTTGTGAAACTCTCCTAAAAATGCACCAATCTCTGCTCTGCCAAAGAAGGTCTAACGGTGTGTCTACTTTTTACCTCACTTTGAAACCCTTTATTTCCAAAATTCATGAACTCCCCCTGCGGCTATACAAAATGCTGATGCTCATCAAATGCACCTCAAAACTGTGAACCCCAACAAAAATGTAGAAGCAATTGTTAAATTTTCGTTTTTCACTTAATATATTACCTCTTATATGTTTTCATAGCAAATATTTGATAAAACAAATTAATTTCATTCTATACCATTTGTTCTCAGCATTGCAGACTGTGGTGCTTAAAATGCACAGTATGCTGCCATTACCAATCATGAGAGCTAAAGCCATGGCAGCCACAGTATAAATTCAGTACTTTGATGAATAAAATTTACATATTTATTTGACAGCAGAAATTACATGAAATAGACTTGAAACTTCTTTATTTTCTCAGGTTTTAGAATTAAACCACCTGAAAAATATGTGGTAAGAATTTCTCTTTGTTTCATGGGGTATGAAGGCACATATAAAAAAGCAATGAACTTGGTGTCCTTATTTTCTTTCTATAAACCACACACAACAGAACTCTATTTCAAAAACAAAACAGAGAATATTAAATCACTGACTGCAAATGCCATGTTTTCTATGTACTTCTATGGAAATTGTCATAACTACATGTATTTAGAAAACACAGGAACACAAAACACACATGAACGCAAACACAGAGGTTACAAACACTGAGTTTAGATGCTGCATTTTAATTTATTGAACAGATCGTCAATATATTAGAATTCATATATTCTCTTTGTGAATCCATTTATCTTTGTCCTAAGACTGCGCTAGAGATATACCACATATACCACAATCTGCTAATCCTGGACCTGTTCTTCCTAACCTGTGCCTACCTAGATTCCATAATAAGTACAGTCCTGGTTGTAGAGCATGTAATGATGAAATTACACACTAATTGCTAATATGTATTGATTTAGGAACCATTAATAGCTCATTTGTTAGCAAAACAAGTGAGGTTTTGACTGTACACAATTAAACATAGATAATAAAGTGAAAATACAGATAAGGCAAACTGAATCTAACTGGATAGGATAACATGTCTATGAACATGAAAAAAATGTTTGGTTATTAACTTGTCTCTTGCTATATTCATCTAAGCTGTCAGACATTTTTATTTTCATAAATATGTATGTTTTGAAGTGCGCTATTAGTATGGCTGCAGTGTGAATGATGAAATAGTGGAAGAACAATTGCTGCATTTTTTGTACCAGCCAAGTGAGTTATACTCTTATATATTGTTGCTGTTTTCAATATTTTACCTCAAGACCATTGTTATATAAAAAAAATACGTAACCTAACTAAATACATATCCTAAATAAAAATACTTAATAAAGTCTGTCACTAATCAGAAGAGGGGCAAGGTGTAGGCATGCTAGGTACCTGCTTTTGGTGCAATTTAAATTGGAATGGTGAGAGTACAGCAATCAATGCAATTAATGTACCAAAACATTAATTCCCAAACAACTTTATCTTACTGTCATGTGTTGTTCTGCACTGGAATCTTTTATTTGTAAGTTGTGGACTCCTTCAGTGCTCCCACACCCATTGCGAGCAAGTCCATCCTTCTAATCAGTATTTGCAGTGCGCTCTGTTTGATGGGTACAGGAGGTGTTGCTGGGATCAGGGTGATCATATCATCCAGCTGCACCTTTTTCAGAAAGAGAGGGTCAGGGGGAGTTACTTTCGATTTAGGAATTCATAGCATCGATTATTTAACCTTCACCCATAGAAAGGCAACATGTTAATCTCAAGGCTGTTGTTTGGATGGAGCAGGTTGAGCATGTGCTGTGGGCGGTAGATGTATGGTGGGCACCATAGACTCTTTTTAGTCCCATTTATTGTTATTTTCTGTTTCTGTGTATAGTGGCTGCAGATGTTGGTGGGCATCTGCAAGGTGGCAACAACAGGAAACAGATTGCTTAATATCACTGGACATGTTAACTAGGTGCTGCAACTCAGCCATCCAAGAACATTTAGGGGATTTATTTAAGAAGCGGTGAAGAGCAAAAATGCCATTCAAACACCAGCAAAGGGCTCTTTCACCGCTATTTGCTATTTGGCAAAGGTTTAATGCCAGAGAAATCAGGAATTTCTGATTCCTATCATGTTTTTGTTTAATTTACTTTGCAGAAGTGGGCTGATATACAATGGAATGTCACACTAACAATTCTCTTATGGCCTTTATTGTAAAACTATCCAGTTGCAGTCACATTACAGTAAAGTTACATTTTCCATACCACCATGTCTAAATTTTCACCTCAACCACTGTAAAAACAAAAACATTTAATTTACAGAAAGGGGTGGGTAAAAAAATAAAGAAATGTTATATATATATATATATATATATATATATATATATATATATATATATATAAAAAAAATTCATTTTCCAGATTTTCAATTTGAACTATCGAAATAAATATATGAAAAAGAAAGGTTGAATGACTAGAGATTGTGTTGCATAAATAGAGAAGAGCTCTAAATCTGGTGATTTAGGGTTTCTTCATATTTATCAAAGCCCATGGGCCGATAAGGACAAATGCTGACAACATGTACCGCCGTTGTCCTCCTATTGGTATATTTTTTTAATCATTATTCATTTAAACTTCTTTATTTATTTTGTATAAATCTAGAACTACAAACCCAAGTCCAGGCTTCCAGTTCTAGTACACATGGTCAAGCTGGCAAGGTGGCTCATGGATGCACAGAGGGACCCTTCACTGGCCTGTAGAGCAGTAAAATTCCTCTTACCACTGTCAGATAGTATTGTCAGGAAACTGAGCATCAATTAGCTGTGTGACCTTCTTGTTAAAATGTGCAAGATCACTATCTCCAAACATTGATAAATAGACCCCTGTATGTTGCAGAGAATGTTAAGTGTTGCTACAATTTTGATTACCTATCATCTTCACTGTCCTGTGAGACTTATTTTTTTATATATTTTAATTGTAAATTATTTTATCATGAATAAATACATTGGGCCTGAGTCATTAAGGAGAGCAAAGCATAAAAGGAGCAACTTTGCACCTGGGCTAAACCATGTTGCATTGAAGGGGGTAAATTTAAAATGTGGTAACAGATTTATAGTTGGGGTAGGGCATGCCCTAGATCAACTTTAAAGTTCAGTGTAAAAATTAAGCTATCAAGTATTTGTATGCTACATGAAAAAACAGCCAGTATTAACTTATGTGCAAAATAATAAACTAATTTACACCCCTTGCATTGTAACTAGGTTTGTCCAGGAGCAAACTTACTCTTTTTTTGCTTTGCTCACCTTAATGACTCAGGCCCATTGAGAGCAGTCTCTCAATTTCAAGTATGTCTTGAATACATATAATATAAATATGAGTTGGTTTCAGATAAAAGGCATTGAACATTGTCACCACAAGCATGTTTATAGATCCGAGTGACAGAAATGAGAGATTGGCAGGAGAAGACAGAATGGTTAATTTCTTTATTCCTTATTGATTTTAAAAACAATTTTCAATTTTCCAACTTCTGGAAGTAGATCATAATTGATAAGTGCTGTGAACTGCAGGGATATGATGTCTATTGGTATTTTGGATAATGGAAGATATAAGTACAGGAATTTGGTTGTCCAGTAAGTTCTTGAATGATAAACAAGCAAAGTGTACTCTAATCCAACCATGGAAATGACTTAGCCATAGCCCTTCAGTTCCTCTATGAAGGACTGGGCAACACCATTTGAGAATACAATCCGTATGACCCACCTTCATGCACCCTTCATTTTTTACTATTATAGTCCGGTCATGATTTATAGACATAGCCACTCGTATTTTGCTGGTATGAGAAACCTGAACCCTGATGAAGTTGCCGATGAATCAGGTACAGTATTTTTATGTGTCAGTAATCTCATCTTGCTGCAACTAATCCTGGTTACTTGGAAATGGTTAATCGAGTAACTGCCTTGTCACTTCCATTATGGAATTTGTCAGGGAGCAAGCAAGAACATAAGTTGCATTTTTACCCCATTCTACCAATGATTTGGTGTTCCAAATAAGAACTCTTATTGTTACAAATATTTATTCCTTATAAAATATAAACATTTTTGTCTACTACACAAGATAGACTTTTGGGTCCCTGTTAATTTTTCCTAGAAATTCACAATTGGGATACTGGCCACAAATTATTCTGTTCCATAGCTCCATTCACATTAGCCTTTTGACTATTTAAATTAAGCACACAATTTTAATTTATCAATCTGTTCCTGGTGCTCTAACCCCTACACTACCAGTACTGGGACCAATATTTATCTTTCATAAAAATCCATATTTGGGATAATGCTTATCCATTCAGATAAGCTTCTTTATCATTATTATTATTATTATTATTATTATTATGATTATTATTTAGTTTGAATTGATCAATCTATATATTGTGCTCTAATTACTACACTTTCAGTGCTCTCCTTATTTGCTTCAATCACTATCTACAGATTAATCATTTGCTGGTTGAGGATTAAAGAAAGGAGCAGCATTTTATATTATATTTTAGTCCCATTTCTATATATGTTCATTTTATACTTTATTTTATTTTATGTTGAATCTTGTGTGCACACAGCTCAAACTTCTCAAAACCTCAAACATGTACTGTGATTTAATTTATTTCATAGGAACACATTATAGCAAACTGTTTTGAACTCTGATAAAGCAGTATCAATGGTATCTTGGATAAAGGCAAAACTTGCAAGCCAAATTATAAATGATCTACTGATTACTGTAAACTACTGATTACTGTAAACTTCTACACTAATCTGATATAAGTGTCAAAATATACATATTGGGTTTGAACCTAGCCTTTCATTTGGTTTGCATATAAACACACTGACATCCACAGTGTGTTCTAAACTGGGCCTTGAGAATAAGGTCATGCTTAAATTGGTTACTTAGTTTGATAGGCAAAAGCTGACAACCTTATCTTCACATATTAGAATAATTGTGATTTGCAATTATATTTTGTTCTGGGGCATATGCTCAAACATTGCATCAAAATGACAGTTACGGCTATGCCATCAACAATAAAGAAACAGTGCACACCACAAACTGTAAACCAGGGAAGATGAGTCCATGCACATTAAACTTGATGCCGAGTTGGATGTACTCCAGTTTACTCAACACATAAATTATGAAAATTTTCACTGCACATGCTTGCAAAAAAAATCAAATGCATATGTGTGCATGTATAGCTCTGCACATGTGACACTTGTTGCTCCTTACGAATGAACACTGGTAGAAACAGGAAAATTAAGGGGTGATCTATAGTAGGCTGAATAGAGTACTGACATGTTCATTGAAATGTGGCAAACCAGCATAGAGTTGTATATATGCTTGTCTGAAGCTGTACATTTTGCACCTGATAGAGGGCTTGTAGGATTTTGTACATGTATTTTTACAAATAGTATTTCTTGCTACTTTCGTTTTTATGCGAAAAAGTGTATTATATTTCCTGTGTTATATCATGTCTGATAGTAAATGTGTTTTTCACTTTCAAAACAAATGGCAACAATCCATGCTTATGACCTGGTTGTGTGTATGCATATGTAAATTACGTAAATCTCTGTATATGCTACAGGTGCAAATGCCTCTGACTCAGCATATGGTCGTAAATATGCTATTTTATGGGCGGCTTATTTAGTGTAAATTACGCCCAACATGCATGTCCAACTCAGCATCAGGCCCTCTGGCTTTGTGGAATAGTGCATGGGTATCATAGTGTCAGGTATTAAATTGATTCTGTACCAGGGACAGTTGGTTAGGTCTTCATGGAAATGTCCAAGATATAAATGTTTGAATGCTTTTGGTAGAGGACTTAAATAGGTAAGGTTTTTGTTTAGTTGAAAACTACACTGAGGCCCATTGATGAAAGGGGGCTTTGTTCTTCTGCACATAAAAGAGGGTAGCCTTAAGGCAGGCTCTGGCACTGATCCAGTGCAAGAGTATTAAATCACTCATCTAGTGATCTGGTATGGTTCCAAGTACTTCTAAGTTCCTCTGTACTCCTAGGTTCTGTTGGTTCTGACTTGGTCTGTTCCTAACTAATCTATTGCCTCATCTATTACACACTTTGGATCACCAGGTTCTGAACTTGGGTACTCAGATTACCCTTCTGATTACTACTCGATACTATTTTCAATTCTAGTTCTGACACGGCTAGTTTACTGTCATTTCAGCTACCTTACTAGTGACTGGCTCGAGGGTCATGACCTACACGTTCTACGTAGCGAAGATCAAACTTCCTTGTGGGGGTGTGTTAGACTCTGCACCTTATGGCCAGTAGCATCAACTGCTAGCAGTTATATGTCAATTCTTCCTAGTGTGTTGTGACAATTTCACAGGATTTCTTTCAAAATATCATTATTTCAGTAACATTCTGATATAGTCTTCTGAAATTCCTTTAAAATTATCCTTCAATGCCTGTGTACCAATGGCCTATCTGCTGTGGAAAAACTGTGTTTTTGAATAACCCAGTGTTTAATTTTTTAAGTTACATAATTTCTACTGAATTATTTGAAATGGATCCAAGTGATGTCTCTGCAGTACTGAATTGAAGACACAATCAACTAGCACTTCCAGTTTTGTTAAAATGATAAATCTGGAAGCCATCACTAATCCATCATGTGCATAATTTTTTTTAAACCTCTCTTCAAATCCCCACAAAAAAAGCTAAACTTTTATTTCTGAAGAACTCTTTCAGAAAGTATTTTTTATCCACAGAAATAGTGTTGGCCTAAACTAAAGACAAGTTTCAGATCTTGTCAGATCAGTGCATACAAAATCCCTAATAAATTAGCTACATGACCCTTTTAACTGTTCAAATCATTTAAAAGCTTGGATTTCCATTTTAGAAGACTTCTGACACCATCATCAAAAATTACATTCAGTCATCTGGGTTGTAATGGACCAATTTTCCAAAAATAGCAATAGAGACAATTTTGTTGTCATTAAAGACATTTGCTGTAATAGTTTCATTAAGTTTATTGTTCTTCTTCCTGTTATGTCTGTTGATATTGTCTCTGAATATGATCTTAAAATCCAGTTTATGTCAAAATCCAAAAAGTCGGAGATAATTTCTGTTTCTCTTCTGTATACCATCCTAAATCTAACCAACAAACTGAAAGGCTAAATTAGAGTTTTCTAAAATTATGTTTCTAGTTATATGGGTAGTTCTACTTTCCTGGGCACAATTTTTCATTAATAATAATTAGCATTTTATTACACATTTTCTTTGCCTAATCTTCTTCTGCAGAGTCCATTCTAATAAAGGCTGGCAAGCATCAGAAAAACTAATAAACATTGGAAACAGTCTCCCCTACTTTTTGCTTTGTGGTGGCAGTGTTTTACCAAGAAACATATCAATCTAAAATTCCCTTCATTGAAATGTGACCATCCTCTCTAAAAAAAACTCCTAATGCCTCCCACAAAGTATTTGATTTTCAATCACTAGCATTTAGCATATAATTATCTATAAGTACGCTTTGGCTATACTCTACTTGTCATATGCAGATAGAACACACTGCAGAATACACACGATGCATATGTGCAATATAAATTTCCATAATGAGCAAAATGCATGAGCAAAAAACATATTAAATACATCAACACGTCTTAAAACTAAAATCATTGTTAAATATACATTTTAAAACATTATTTATATAGATTTTTTATTAACATAAAATACATATATTAGAATGTTCTTAATGCCTACTCTACATAAAATGCAATTTTACAGTTTGTTTCAATTGCAAACACATTTTCTGGCATGCGTACATGTCCGCCACCACTATCAAGCACCATTTATACCTGTCCTGTAACTGGTGCAAGTGATACGGCTAAAAATCATGTATCTCAGAGATTCACAGAGCTTGAATCGAATGAGTGTGTGTGTGCTCAACTTCAGCACACGCTTACTGTACATTGCTTACGTGCATACGCCCCTTCCCTCCCCCAATCCACCCATAAAATCAAAGGCAGTCGTAAATGTCATTTGTATTTGAGCTTCAATTGCATGAACTTGCATTCACTGCCATAAAATCAGTTTCAGAGTAATTTTATGAAAATACATCAATCAATGGGACTTACGTCTGAAGTTGAATCAAGCCCTAACTGTCCTTTTCTGCTGGGATTGCAGTGTTTTCAGAGATTCTTAATGGAACCATAAAACTTAATATTTATCCAAGATTTAAGTAATTGCAGTGGCCATTAATATCATGAATGCATGTTGTTAGCTTACACACATTGTGTTAGTGGAACAGCTGTCAGAATTAGGTGCTAGTTTAGTAATAATTAGTAAATATACAGAACTTGCCCAGCTGTGTGTTAGTTCAATCAAACTCCCCAAATACTTATAAAGGAAACAAAACAATATAAAACAGAAACTTGAATGACAACTTTAGGGATCACATTACATCAATTAAACAGATTAAAGCAAAAACACACTGTCACTGAGAAAAAACACAAAAATAATCATCTTAAATTATTTTAATATAATATTAATTTATTAAAATAATAAATCATAATTATTGACCATCGGATTCAGATCGATCTGATACTGCTATTACAGATCACTATGTTCTCAAAATTCAAGTTTAAAAAGAAACACTCCTCTTGTTAGTTCAGAGTTTTACAATAGTAAAGAACATTTATATTGGACTATTCAACTAAGTAGCCCTTTAAGTAGCCCTTCTAATTGAGGAGGGCTACTTAACCTCCTCATACTCAAACCTTAACCTCCTCAAATTGGGTCTTGACAGGAAATGGGCAAGAAGGTTCGCTATATAATTTGTTCAGAACTAGGGGTTTCAAAGGAGATATGTGTAATATGTTGTGGATTCTAAGTGAAGAGGGTAACTGTAGTTTAAAAGTCACTGGATTAGTTACTAGTAAGACGCAGAAAGGTCCACTATAACAAGGGACCAATTTTATGGAGGTAACCCAAAGTTTCATATTTTTCATTGATTATTTTTTTCTCATATTTTCCCTGTCACCTACTTGCAGAACTGAAACTGGTCAACTTCTTTGATTATCAGATTTTTTGTACCAAAGGGAGGTCTCCAACAATTTTACTTTCGTTGGGTCCAAACAAGAGAGAAATTTCGTACCAAGGTTTTCACAGCTGAAACAGTAGAGTTCTTGATAGAGGAAGATTCAGACAACCTGGTGTGGGTACCAAGAAATGTAGTAGAGCCAGTAGACTCATGTTGATGATTATTGAGGACAATTTCTCCCCATACAAGAAAGTCACTCCAATTGTCTTGATTTTCAGAATTTTAAATTCTTAGGAACAGGTCCTGATTTACCCTTTCTGTCTGCCCATTACATTGAGGATGATATCCAGAAGAAAAGATCAGATTAATTCCTAATTATTTGCAAAAAGCCCTCCAAAATTTGCAGGCGAAAGATACCTTTAATAAAGAGAGTGCCTAAGATTGGTGTGGAAGGAAAAGGTACAAAATGTACACTTTGCAGAAACAGTCCAATGTTACCTAAATAGTGTTAAAACCTTTACTATTGGGTAAATATGTAATGAAGACATGGAAATGCTGGTCCATGGTTTGTCGAGAATAGGTAACGGCTGAAGGGGACCAGGGAGCTTACCTGGGAATCTCATGCTGAGCACAGATGATACAAGCTTGAAAATAGTATTGGACATCTTGATGAAGAGTAGGCCACCAATAATATCTAGAAATCAGAGAGAATGTCTTTTTTACTTTTGCATGGCCTGCTAGTATAGAGCCATGAGCCAAAATAAGTACTTTGAGATGAAATTTAAGAACCAGGTGGAGTTTTGAAGTTTTTTACTGATTAGTGCTAGGATGCTGGCAGGATTCATAATTGGTTAAGGGTCTGTGGTAGTCTGAAGATCCAAGGTGTCAAAGAAGCGAGAGCGAGCATAAGCTTTCAGATTCTTAGAATCTGCTCTATAAGTCAAAATTAGATTAAAAAGCATGAAAAAATATTCACCATCTTTACTGCCTTTGGTTGAGTCAGTAAGCAGTTTGGAGGTAGGTTAGATTCTTATTATTAGTAAATACTGTGATAGAATGTGCAGCCCCTCAAGGAGATGACACCATTCTTTTACTGCTGCTTTGATTGCTAGCAAATTTTTGTTACCTAACCCTAATGTCACGTTATTAATGCTGGAATAACCACTGACTGGTATTGACACAACTAAACAAAGAGGTGCGGAGTCTAACACACCTCTGGTATTCACCTGGAAACCTTGCAAAAAGGCATGGACTGGCTGCATGAGGAGCGCTGGTCGCAGTGCTCCAAGTTGGTCACCAGTGTGGTGGTGTGGTGAACATGAATAGTCAAACATTCCGGGGTCAAAATCAAACATTAGCTCAGTACACAGGGAGCATTCAGAGGGTAGGTCAGAGGAAAGCCAAGGGTCAGAATCAGAATGAGCAATGCAGTACCAGGGATAAACAAGGGAGAAGTCCAGTAAACAAGCCAAAGGTCAGAAGCCAAATGCAGGTAACAGGAATGTTGGAGTTGGTGTGCACCAATACTCTGGGACCAGAAAACTGTTAGTAGGTTCCTTAAATTAAAGGAAGTTGCCCCTGATTGAGGGAAGATTGATTTGGTGGTCAGATGCAGCTAGAGGGGATCCAGTTGCCTAGCAACGGTACGCAAACATCATTGCGCTTCTGCGAGCAGCTTTACCGCCTAAAACCTCGAAGAGTGTGCCATTGCTAGGCAAAGGGATGTGGACAGCGAGAGAAGACATGAGTCCATCCCCAGGAAGTGCAGGGACAGCACCTGACACCAACTTCTTCTCAGTTGTAGAAAACTTCTTAGAGAAACACCCACAGGGATGGAATTTCCTAAGGGTATCCTTTTGACACAGGACAGCACCAACCCCTACAGCGGATGCATCAACTTTCAAAAAGCATGGCTGGGTGAGGTCTTGTTGAGTAAGAACTGGTGCAGAAGAGAAAGCCCAGAATGGGTTTGGAATTTTGAGATTGATCCAGGTGGCCAGGTCTTGTGATGGGCTCTATTCAAATCCCTTGACGACTACTGTAGCATTACTGAGACCAACCAGCATTACCAGATAGTCGTAGTGACCATCTCATGTGTTGACTGCAGTCTTGCATTCACGCCCCTGACAGATTATACTGCGATTATAAGCATCTTGTAAATCTAGTCTGGTAAAAATCTAGGTAAATTGGATTAAAAAATTTCGGAGATAAGGGGCAAAAGATATTGATTCTTTGCAGTTATGCCTTTGAGTAACGATAGTCTATGCAAAGTCTATGAGATTCATCCTTTTTCTTAAAAAAGAAGCCTACTCCTGCCGGGGGAAGAGGACTTGTGGATAAAACCACATTTTAAAGTCTCAGAAATGTACTCTGACTTGGGTTGGGTCTCCGGGGTATGGACTTCCCAGGAATTAGATCTATGGAACAATCCCAAGAACATTGAAGTGGTAATTCCTCTGTTGCCCCCTTACAGAAAACATCCTGGAATGTCACATAGGCAGGTATCAGGGATGAACTGGTTACTGGGTATGGCAAACAGATCTAAGAGGTCTCAGAATTACAGATTGGAAGCCATTTTCAGAGCAAAACCTCCAATCACACTGAAGAGGTAGGACAAAATGAATAATTCCAGGTGGAGAAGTACTGGAAGGGTACATTTGGAGACAGTGCTGTTCACAAATATATGTGTGAAACCTGGCAATCCACCAATGTGTGAAACCTGGCAATCCACCAATTATAGAAACCTTTCGGTTTTCAGGCTAGCAAAGTCAAATTTATATTTTTGGATTTATTTACTGTATCCTTCCATTAAAAAAACATGAAACCAAATTTTGTTTCAGGTTACTGACTTTCTGAAAGTAATATGTCTACCTCTATCTATCTGTGGTCCTACCAGTTCATCAGGCTTTAATAGCACTGAATTCTTTTTTTATAATCTTCATAATGCCTGACGCATGCAAGTTATACTGTGTAATAAACCCAATAGATTTTTCTTTCTGGATTACATTACCTGCCTGATGAGGTATAGGCTCGAGCAGAGAATCCCGATCTCTTCCCTCTACCTTCTTCAAGGCCTTATCCAGAATGTAATCTGGATTCCCCTGTCTTTTAAAAGAATGGTAAAGCACATAAGCCAATTTCTGAAAATTAACTTTAGAGGTACAGTTCCTCCTCAATCTTAAGGAACTGTCCTTTAAATATGCTTATGGTGACTACTTCTATAGATCAAAAAAACCTTCAAAATTCTACCTCTTTATATATGTCTCTGTGGTAATCAGATTTTTCATTGCAACATCAAAACAATTAATATGTGTATAACTGTGAGTGGTAGTGAATTTCAAACCTAAGGAATTGTGAGTAAGATATTCAATAAAAGTGGTAATAGAAAAGTCATCTCCATCCCATTATAAATAGATCACCTATGTACCTGCTATAGAGAACTAGGCTCGCCCTCAGTGATCCACTCAATATGTGTCATTCTTGAAACAGCTCCATATATAGGTTGGCAAAACTCGACTCAGACCTAGTTTCATGGCAGCTCCCCAGTGTCTGCAAATAAAATTGTGAATCAAAAGCAAAATAATTGTGTTTTAGTGAAAGCCTGATAGATGATAACAGAAAGTCACACAATATTTTGTCCATATTACCATCTCTTTTAAGCAAATGCTCAACTGCCAATATAGCACATTTGTATTGAAATACAATAATTGCATATCACAAGTGAGAAACTGATAGGTATCTTTCCAACAAACTGAACCAATACGTCTAAAATGAGTGCTATCCTTGATGTGAAATGTTATTGATGTTACATGGCTTTGTATAAAAGAATCAACATAAAAAGAAAGATTTGTGGTTAGTGACACTCACCCCAGAAACAATGGGACATTCTGGAGGAGAAGTGAGGGTCTTGTGCATGTGATGAATGCTTACATTCTGAATATAACATAATCATCCTAATAAAAACTTGGATGTCTATGTGTTCAAATTAGAATACCATTTTATCAGGGGAAATGGAAAGTGAAATATGGAAATGTGGAGTGTTTGAACATGTGAAAATGTTATGAGTTGTGGTAATTTCAGTGTTTCAGGAGGTAAATGGTTATTAAAGAAGTGGGATAAAATTTTACTTTGTCAATTTATAGATCAATTTGATGTCCAAATACAGTATGCAAGCTATTCGGTTTTCACAAAAATCAGTTGAACAGTTTTTGATGTTGGTTAAAATATGTATTACTTCATATTGAGAAAAGTATACATCACCATGTCATTTCAGTGTTTTATATTATTTAAAGCTACATTTAATATGTACTATATTTATTTTGGTTTCAGCTTTGTCAAGCCAAATGAGGGCAAGTAAGGTAGACATATAAGCATGTGTTCTGCAGTGTAGGATAACATTTTTTTAAAGATGAAAGTGAGTTTATTCTGATATTTTCAGTTAAAGAAGGTTTTACTGAATATATCATACTAGAGAAATAGCTTTTGAACTACTAATGCAATACTGCCATGTGTGCACACTAAAAATATCAGAAGTGAATAACCCTTTCCCTAGTTGTCAGGATGACTACATTCACACAGGACTTATGTATTAGATGGTGAATTCCTTTCAACAGTAAAAATGTTGATATTTTTGACTTGTTTACAGCTAACATTTTGGTGTGCTCTCAGCATATACAAATGGCACCACTCAACGCTGAAAGAGGTCATCATGGCAAGAAATAATATTTTAGAAAAAGAAGTGAGATGTGCATTCCATTTGAAGCTGGAAACAATAGACATAGAAAATAGAAATCATATTGTACAGCTGTTGTTATTTTTTTTTTAAAAAAATATATGACAGGTTTTTATTCTTTGTCACGTAGGTACCTCTGTTATTCAGGTGACAGCCACAGATGGTGATGACCCTACATATGGAAATAGTGCCAGAGTTGTTTACAGCATTCTCCAAGGACAACCATATTTCTCTGTAGATCCAAAAACAGGTAGGCATGCACAGTGTACAAATGTATATCTCATTGTCTGCATGTTACATAAAAGAAAGCTTTTTATTTGCCCTTAGTGAGACAACACTGTTATATATTAAAATAATATCGTTTTCTGTAGTGATAGAATAATTTGTACAAGACCCTGCATATGTTCTATTCTGTTTCTTCCAATCGATGTTCTTTTATCGAATTTTTACCTAAAGGTAAATCCAATTTTACAATAATTTTTGTTCGTACGCTTCCGTTTGACTGCTTCCAAACTTTATATTAAAACCTATGCTAGACTTTGTAAAAATTGTTCTCAGTGAGCTGCTTACTGCGTGACATGAAATATCTAGCATAAAAACAAGGTGTTTGTGTAACAGGATTAGCTGTTTAACTTAAATTGTTTTATGTACTTGATTTTAAACTCTATCAGTAAGCTCGTATAGCGAATGGTAATGATGATGATGATGATAGCGAGAGTGGATTTTATAATCATTATACTAACTATGCGGTTATGTAACTATATTTAGCATTATGTATCAGAAATGATTCAGTATATATTTGTTAGCTTTGGTGATAACTATTGTCTTATTTAAAAACTGCACATTGAACCCTGACAAAATAAAAACAGATTAAAATCTTTATCTTTTTATATTCTTTGTGAAAATTTTTGCAATTGTTTATATAAAGCCAGCAGGACAGAGGTGCTATTAGTGGAATATATATGTGTGTTTCAAATTAAAACATGGCACAAATATATGTGTTATAAAAAAATAATGTGTAATTTGTTACTGCTGTAGACAATTTAATCATTTAGTCAGCCGCTGTCATTCTGACATTCTTCCTACCTAGCTAACAAAAGTTCTAATGATACTAAATTCACAACCCATGCTGTTATAACACACCCCATGCTGTTGTATTGTGAAATGTATATCACACATAAAGAACATTGTCAGGACATTAAAAGAAGGTTAATAGATTCTAAAACAAAGATAAATAATTACTCTCAATCTCAGTGGTTGCCCCCTAATCTTCCAAAAATCTGCACAATATATTTAGGCTATTTTACATACTATATATGTTTGTCTGCAGTGTGTTCCTTGTTAACAAACCTGAACAACATCTGAGCAGAAACAGGCTACATTGCGACAATGATAACAATTATAACAACTACTGGTTTTATGATAATGACAACAATTAAAACTATATTACATTGTATAATTAGTTGTGCCTACAAAAATAAAACAAAATATGATTAATAGTTTTTAATCTAATTTGCATGGTATTTCATTTGCAATTGTCTTTATTTGACTGTGGCTTTGAGACTTAATACTGTTATTATGACACAGTAACATTGGGGATCTCATCTAGAGCGATGCTACAGGAACCATAATACAACATCTCCATGCATTGCGATCTCACAGCATCTGCAAATATTATTTGACATTTCCATAGCAGAACACTAGAAAGTCTTGATACTACTGGTTCACATTGCAGTAATGTTCCCATTTATTTCTGTTTTCATTTTCAAAGATGATTTGATTTTCTGCTAACACTTTCTCTAGGCCTAAGACCACATGTGAAGTCCTGATGGGCCACATGTAGTTCCCAGGCTGCCAACTAGGGCTGTAATGCATTGTAATCTCTCGTCAGCTCTAGTAAAACCTTTACATGAGCTAAGTAGATCGATGCAACTGACATTTTATACTTTGATCTATTTCCTTTTTCATTAGAAAAATACAACAAAAGAAATTTACCATGAGGTTATGTTGTCTTAAAACTTTATAATCACATAAATTATACATAAAAGATCAAGTAGTAACAAAATAATTTCTTAGTATGAATCACCATATACAGATATATAAATATTTGTACTGCATTTATTACTAAGGTGTGTGGGCTTCACTACCTAAGAGTTCATTGAAACAAGACAAGATGTAAAATACCGTAAAAGAAAATGTATTGCTTGTAACACATATGCTGTAAGCTCCAATGAGGCAGGGACGGATGTAAATGACAAATGTTCTCTGTACATCGCTGCAGAATTGGTGGCGCTATAAAAATAAATGATGCTTATGATGATACTGTACAATAAATGTACTGTACTGAACATTATAAAAAATATATATTTATCCAAATAAATGAGCAAACTTCTATTTTTATTTTTTCCATAACAAAATTTCAATATAAGTACTATACAATATGTGTGAGTCATACCCTGTACTGTACTTTTAAAAATTATAACACATTAATCTACTTTAATTTTAATTTATAATGTTCCATGAATATTGTACAAATATTTGAAGCTCCATATAGACAATGAATGAACAAGAAATTAATTCACTGTTTGGTGTACAGTGCAGATTATAATAAGATAGCGTCTCTGTGTATCCTGCGTATAGATGCTTAAACCAGCCGCGTATAGTTTTTCGAATTAAAACAATTTTTTTTTGATTAAATAAAAAAATTTGCTAAATTTGAGAAATATAAACAGGTTTGTCCATGTTTAAGCCAGTTCTCATATGGGCAAGCCAATTTGTACATGATCACGCCGGTTCATATATGTACACAAAAGCTCAAACCCATTAATTGATAAAAAAAATATTTTTTTAACTGAAATAACATTTATTGAATTGTCTAAAATAATTTCAAAGGATACAAAAAAAAAGAAATAGGGAAAGGGTAGGACATAAAGGGGAAAGGGGTACATAGTGGGGACGAAACACAACAATATGTCATAAAACACCAGCAATCTAGACATTTATCACTTTGTAGTATTTAAATATAATTATAGTCAGTTGACTAGTAAAACTAAAGATTGGCACTCTAAACTTAAGTCACTTTAACTTTACAATATGGAGACTAGTCCATTCCATCCTTGTACAAATATTTCTTAGATCAAGGCACGAGACACTGAGTCGGAGATATCCAGCCTATGGGGGGACTGGGATGGGGCCCTACCTCCGTCTGTGATGTAATTATGCCAGCTACGTCATTTCACTAATGGGGAAGTAGCTGCCGTGGAATACGGAACTCCTAGGGTCTCCATCTCAAAGCTGAAGTTCACTTAATTGATAAATTTTAATGGTTTTCAATTGGAAATTTAAATAATTAATTGAAAACAGGACTGGATTTCCCTTGATGATACAATGCCCTATGTTTACAGCCGTTATCAATTATGGTAAGTGGGATGTCAACAACATATATTTGGTCCCCAAGGTTCACTATAAGGTAATCAAATCCAGTACTAACTAGTCTGACTCATAAAAATACTGTATTTACTGTTTTCAAACAATACTTAATTTATCAACAATGTAAATACTCTCTCACATGATGGATTTTTCACCACTGTCAATCCCAGCGTGGGCCTCACTGGGAAAATCCTGTGTCAAAGACATATGTACAGCATTGATAAATTATTAAGAAACTGGGGTAACTATCAGAGACACACCACAATTGGTCAAGCCACTTAGTACTGAGATGATGGGTCATAAAGGACAATGGTGAAGATGATGGGTAATAGAAAGTTGATGGTTTGGAGATTGTAGAATCATGAAGGAAGAAGCCAAATTTGATAAACAGGTAACAAAAACCATACTCTTTAAAGTACTGGCATAGAAACAAATTTATAAATGCTGCATACTGGTGAGGTCTCTTAGTCCTAATTGACTTAATCATTAGAAAAGTGTTGATTGCAGTAAGGGAAAAAAATGTGCAGTTGCAGTTGTCAGTGTTGACTGTGCACTGCTACATGTTTCCTGTACTTGTTATTGCCGCAGATCCTCACATGTTACAATTATCAATGTCAAGAGTGTACTGTGAACTGTTACCTGTAGCAGGTATTGTGACATATACTCACAGTGCCCTCACCCCCACCCATCCCCTTTTGAAGCAGACTCCAGTAAGAGCAATCTAGTCCTGGCATGATGCAGCCTGAAGAATTTAGTGAGCAGCGCAGCAGTGTGAACATCAGTCGACTTAATCCAAGAGTGGTACTCTGGATTGAAGCCCTTTGAGTGCACCAGATAATGCATGCCTCTCTCTGATCTGTAAGAGTCAATGATCAACTACATGATGTGTTCCTGGTTGCCCTCAACCTCAACTGCAGAATGAGGGCTAATCTTTGGTCATGGAAACAGGTTTGGGGCCAATTGGGGCCAGTCATGAGACATCTAAGACAAAGCACCATATAAACTGTTGGTGGTTCTCCCCAGATGAGAAGGAGCTTTAAACAGCCCCGAACAGAGGCATCCCAAAATGTAGCTATAATCTGGATTCCTCTGTCAGAGATGATCTCCAAGGGAAGTCCTCTTTAATGAAAATCTGGGAGTCTTTGAATGCTACTGGCATTTTTTTCAAGGCTGTGAATTGGACTTGCTTAAAGAAGTAATACACCACAAACAGAATTGCGGTCTTACTATATGAACTATTGAGCTTGGTGATAAATTTCATACAGATATGGATCCATGGATTCTGTGCAATGGACAGGGGCATCAGGAGCCTGGAGAACAGGTTATTGCATGCACAGGTAGTGCAGTAATGGATGAAGTAGGCACCATCTTTCATTACAATTGGCCACCAAAACTCCCAGAGGATCAAATCAATTGTTTTCCTGATGCATTGCTAATTGTGCCTTGCCAATATTGCAGGACCTCCAGCTGGCAACCAGGAGGGATAAACCTCTTGCCTGCGGGTGCTTGGGTACCTTAGTGAGTGCTGATGTTTCGACTTTTATCTTGCCCATTAACTCTAAATAGAGTATCTTTTGATTTGTCTTGGACTCCCAGGGTAATTTAACATGGTTCTAGGGTTAAGAAGGCACTGCCAGTGAACTTAAGGTATGGAATCATCAAGAAAACCTAGTACCAATCCTAACTTTAACCCTTATTTACTGAACAGGACATATTAAACAGAATGTTCAAATTTCCAGATCTTCTAGTTGGCTATAAAGAGATCTATGTAGTATACCAATCATTAAATTACATACATTTTCCATAAATTTTGTTTCATATATTTGTATTTATGCAATCTTGGGTATTAATAATATAAAATGTGGTAAATGTGTTGTACTTTACAGGATATGGCTCACTATTAATGTATAGTATCTATGTTTGTATTCATTACATTTGCTAAGGAAAAAAGTAAGGTTTGTGCAATGATTTTGATAACCATATCTTATATCTTATTATATGTTATAATTTATTAATGTTCAGTAAAATACAGTACTGTATGTATCCTAATAACTTTTTGGCTTTTCTACAGGACTTTACAATTCCTTTTTCAATGAATTGTTAATTTGTCATGCATCAGCACTTTAGGCATTTCACTACACAGGTAGATATATAGTTCTGTACACTTTTCAGCTTACACACTCATGGTAGATGGGACACATACTTCGGCAGGCAAGCTTTTATATTTTTTTTTACTGTAATGTTTAATAGTAGCCAACCATCATTTTTGCTAAGACAAACCTTTAATTATGTCCTTTGTAGATGCAGGTTGCATACATTATGCTTTTGACATGTACTGTAACTGTGAGAGATTGTTTAATGCTATGATATGTTAGACCATTTACAGAGGTGTTATCTTATTTGAGACAACAAAAGCTGCTGGGGGTGGGTATGGTTAATTAAACAAATTGGTAAAATGCAATAGTTTACAACTGTTATTGTAACTAATTGATATGGGGGGAGCAAGCTGACACATAAGGAAGACATGTGATTTTAATGTAATTTTGTATATACTGTAGATATGTAACCTTTACCAGCAATGTTAGTAAAGACTTTAGTGTTGTTTTTGTGCTTTTTTCTAGTTGAACTTTACCTTTATTCATGTTCAGTAATATACAGTACACATATATGTTTAATACAGTACAATACATTTTTGTCCTTCTACAGTTATTACTGATTGCTTATTTTAATGAATTATTAAAATGTGAAAGTGTCAACAGAGATACAGTAAATCATACATCTTACACTCTAGTGGGTCATGGGTTACACACACTGTGGGGCATGAAGAGAGGAGTGATCAAATTAAGGGCCTCATTTACAGTTGGATGTAAGTCTGTTTCTGGGGCATAAAAAGATGCTTTCCCATACTTTGCATGTGTCCACATTTAAAGTTGGGCTTGTCCAAGAATTGAAGCCCCTTTCTCTCTTTGCACCAGGAGTTTTCAGAACGAGGGCAGACAAGCACGGTTTTAGTACAGTTAGGTTGTTTATATGTAAGTGTAGTATGTTCCACTGTAGATGACGCTTAATTAGGCTTGGCATGCTTCTTTGTAGACATATCTTTAACAAGTACAAGATGCCTGGTATAAAGATACATATTGATAATTATGAGACCAGCACTATCTATTCATTTTTGAATGGCTGTTTGGGTATTGACCACTCTAACTGGCATATTGACCCCTCCAGCTGGTCCGAGCTGACCCCTCCTCCTAGATATTTTATGTCAAGTAGCGCTTGTCTATTTGGATTTATTTTTGGGCAGTTAGACTACAGCCGGAAGTATATTCCTATTGGATTTCTAGAATGGTTAACACTGAGCGTGGGTGTGTTTATATTAATTTAAATTGTATATTTAAAACTTATTTTTCAGAATTACACTATTCTCTCTTGTACTATAATCAAGTACCAATATAAAAGAGATACAGAATACTGCTCTCGTAGAGTGACCATGGCAATAGTTTGTGTGTGTATGGGGTCCCACTGTACAAACATGAATAACCTGCTAAAAAGGGTAGAAGGGAATACAGCATGTGACCGACAGACCACCATACTGTTAGGACAGTAGGATTGAAATGTTAGTTCACAATAACATAGATGTTATGACCTTACAGCACACTAAATATTGTTATGCATATGTATCATGTAGATAAGTTGATCAGCAAACTATAAATAATGATACTATAATAATAATAACAACAACAATATAAGAATAATAAAGTTTGATAATAATGAATGTGATTGCTTAAAGAGCATGACTTAATTCATGCACTGCATGCATAAAGTCAAACTAAGGTAACGCTTGCTACATCGCTATATAAAAAATCCAAATAAAACAGTGGAACTTGCAATCCTTTCACAGTTACTAAACACTACTGACTTCATTTAGTAAGTGTTCATTAGGTAGTTCTTTTCTCCTAAGTCATGATCAATGAAGAAGGACATTGCCCGCTATGGATGCCTTTGCAAGTTTAATGAGTGATGTCAGCACACTGCAATAATATGTCGCTATTGATCTTTACAACAGCTCTGTATATTTAAATTTAATTCAATTCTTTGAAAAATTCAGACACAATTTACACATTTTAACAGTGTGTAAAATTGAAATGACATTTTAAAGTCTGCCCTAATACTTGCACATGTATTATCTTTCCCAGAATAAATTGCTGTTGCATTTTTTTATATTTTGTAACAAGCACACTAAGGTCATTAATGCAGTAATAAGGCTGATATAATAATGTTCACTGTGTTCTAAGGTCATATGCTGCAATACATGTAAATGCCACTATTCTAAACTGTATGTATACTGGGAATTTAGAAATTGTAGGAAAGTTTTTTTAATAAGGAGTTTAAACATATTGTGATAGATGCATTGGTAAACAATTTGATGGTATGTGTGTGGGCCTCAGATTTCCATTTTATGTATTTTAAAATTACAGGGAATTCTAGTAGTTCACTTGTTACTCTGCTCAGCGCAAGTGGTTTGCATGTTGCTAGCAGTGATTGGAGAAGAGTTTGCATCCTGCACAATATTACTAGCTGTGGACCAGTTGGACTCTATAGCAAGTGAGACAGTAAGCTGATGGCCTTTAAAATTGTGTGTTGGGTCTCTGAAAGGTACTTACCATTGGCGGTTAAAGTTTCTTGTGTTTACATTAAACCCAGCCAATAGGACTTCAGTGGTAGGTTTTTTATATTCTCTATAAATTCAAAGAGCAGAGGATGCTGATCTTTTCTGTTCGTGATTGTCGCTGATGCTGTCCACCCACCCTACTTAGGTTTATAGTGTAAGTTGTTTAACCATTTCTTACTTTATACAGAAGACGTGCAGTGGGAAGGAGAGTTGTGCAGTCGGCGACTAGTTGAAGGTGCTAGCCCTATTGGATGCTCGTCACTGCCCCTTTCAAAGTAACATGACTCTTCACCCTTTCTGCATGGAGGGTCCCTTGGTGTGCTTTGCTTGGCAGGCAATGTCAAGTCTAGAAGGGAGCAGTCACAATGACTCCAGATTAGCACCAGTCAATTAGTAAAGATGTGATTCTTGCTTGGAGGAGTTTGAAGCCCCAAAATTGTAAACCATCTAGCTACTCAAGCAGAGCAAAGGTGAGAGATTCTCTGAGGTGTCCAAATATATATCTTAGTGATAGATAATTTATATCAGAAAGCTCTGTGTCATTTTGGGAATCAATCTGACTTAATTGAAAATGTAATTTCTAAGGTGGGGTGAAGAGCCTGTAAGAAGGGTTTAAAATCTTTTCCTTTAGACATTACATTGCATTTTCATGAGGGGGTCTATCAACGCTGAAATGTCTCATATTTCTCAATTGTGTTCCCTCACACACCAGGGGGTAAATGTATCAAGGTAAAAAAAATTTCAGCGTGTTAAAATCGCTGCAAATTTTAAACAGTTTTTACAGCTGCCGGAGCTCCGGCTCTATTGCAGAACAGTGTAACAGTGATGTTTTTACAAAACACGTTGTTAGTGTGTTGTATCTAGCGTGTTTGAAAGCAAACTCTCTTGAGTTTGCTTAATTGCAGCTTCATACATTTGAAACTTGTATAGCTGGAGTGGCAAACAGTCGGGAGTTTGATCTCTATCAAGTTTGGAAATAGTGATTTTGACAGAAGCACAACTCTGGCGATTTTACATGAAATCTCAGCTTCATACATCTGCGAGTTTCAACTCTCCCTAGAAAATTGCTGGATTTGCAAATCGGACCTTGATACATTTAACCCTAGATCTTAACTAGTAAGTATTGACTATTTTATTTTCTGAAACTTATTTGTGCAACATATTGTATGTCTTGTTATTCATTTTGTTAGTAAGCCTTGAAAGCAGTTTTCAGATTAAATAAATTTAATCTAGTGTGTTCTTCGTGATTTTTTGTGAGCTTACGAAGCCCAGGGAGGCTCATGTTACATGTGTATGTGATTTAAGTGTGAAACATTAATAAGTGGTACTGGTGAACGCAAGGAAACCATAATAAATCCTTTGTGGTGGCAGAAAAGGTGTATTCCTTGCTAAGTGACTAAGGTGACGCCAGTCACGGACAGCTGTTCAGATTGCTGTGTCTGGTACAGGCTGGGTGTTTGTGACAAATATATTGCCTATATTACTGGGAAATCATTTTAGATGTCTAGGTCAATTTAAGCATAGTTTATATGAAGTACATAAATATGAATATCTTTTTCATTTTATTTTTGTTATGTACCTCATTGAATATTTTATTTTTTATTACTGAGAGGACTTACTTTGATTGCATTGTTAACTGAATTCTGTTTTGTTTTGTTATTGTTATGTAGAATAACAATCATTACAGTGATTCCAAACAATAATATTCAATATGCATTGTGAATTTATTCTATTCATTTAAATACCTAAAATATGTAGTTTAAGGAAAGGGCTAGAACTAAAAATGATCATAGTAGGTTTGTTATTCAAACTTTTCTTTTGGTTTCTTTGATATTAGCCTATGCCTCAGTAGGTCAGACTGATCCCTGTGGAACATTGGAATAGAAGTTCATTGTTTTGACAGCATATGTTTGTTCTAACTGGAGTTGGTATAACAATATCAATAGCAATATTAATGTTGGCACTTTATAATTTTATTTTTGGATCTTATTTTAGTTTTA
The DNA here is from genome assembly GCF_038048845.1 of Mixophyes fleayi. NCBI lineage: Eukaryota > Metazoa > Chordata > Amphibia > Anura > Limnodynastidae > Mixophyes > Mixophyes fleayi. The sequence continues at coordinate 150,828,027 of NC_134406.1, read as the reverse complement.
TCAGAGCCAGTATGGCCTGGAAAGGACTGAATGGGAAGGCCAGTGATGTCAATAACAGAACATATTCAGATGCAGCAATTGCATAAATATCTTGTAGCACTGTATTCGAATGCTTTGCAACAGTGATGATGGAACCAGGAGCTTTTAACATCAGTAATTCATGTTTCCTGAGTCATGTCCTGTCAGCAACTCTGTAGATTGTACAACTTATTGAATATTGCAATGTTTAAGCCACTGGCAAACAATATGTTAATTCCATCAAAAACATATGCTGTGCTTTGATTTACCATCTCTAGTTCTAGCAGTGTTGTAATCATTCAGTGAGAAATATTTTCTTTGTTCTGCTTTGCTTTGCATGCATAGTTCTATTTGATTAAATTTATATATTCTTTATTAATTCTACAAAAATATATTTTTTTGTAAGTAAAAGAAAAGTTGTATATAATATAATTAATAATTTGCTTGTGTTTTTTAAATTGTTGCTTTAAAAAGACACTTGTGCTAAAATTTACTACAGCTTCTAAAAAGGAAAACAGGAAGTCAGATATGGATAGATCAGGTATTCCCAGGCGCAAATGTATAAAAGATAGTGACAATGTTAGTGTGTTGTGAACAATCGGCTTGATGCCTGATTTATTGTTCACAGTAAATTGACCAGTATTTAGTGTGCTGGTGCATGAAGAACAATGTAAGGTGTTTAAGACACAGAGAATCTGTGGCTAATGCAAAACTTTGTATCTAATGCACAAGAGGATAAAACAAAACCAAAAACAAAAACAAAAACAGAGATAACTGAATAACTGTTCCAGATATTGAGGTACATTCCAGAGCCTTGTGCCAGTGAGTCCAATAGTCCTTAAGACTGTATGTGGATTAATTCAATACACAAAGGTTGCACTGGGATTTCATTGGTATAGACAGTAAGTGTGATCATGTGCAGTGAGTTCATACACTTACTATAGGACGGTAGTGTTGAGTAGCCACTAGCCTAGATTCGGAGATTTCGCCCAGAACAGTCCTGGTCCGGATTCTGGGTGTCAGCATGCAGCTGGACCGCCTTCCCGGGTCTTCCAGTGGAGTGTTGTGAAGTCTTGGCCGACCGCCCCTCCTCTCTGTACAGCTGGATGTCCGCGTCTCTGAGTTGCCACGGGTAATGCGCATGCGCAGAGGCGCAATATACTCTCCCTGACGAAGCCCCACGTGGGCGAAACGCGTAGGTTGATGTACAAACATGCATTTCTAAGCTCATGAGCATCATCGTTCTGTATTCTACACTACACTGATATCGCGCCTCTGCGCATGCGCATTACCCGTGGCAACTCAGAGACGCTGACATCCAGCTGTACAGAGAGGAGGGGCGGTCGGCCAAGACTTCACAACGCTCCACTGGAAGACCCGGGAAAGCGGTCCAGCTGCACGCTGACACCCAGAATCTGGACCAGGACTGTTCTGGGCGAAATCTCTGAATCTAGGCTAGTGGCTACTCAACACTACCGTCCTACAGTAAGTGTATGAACTCACTGCACATGATCACACTTACTGTCTATACCAATGAAATCCCAGTGCAACCTTTGTGTATTGAATTAATCCACATACAGTCTTAAGGACTATTGGACTCACTGGCACAAGGCTCTGGAGTGTACCTCAATATCTGGAACAGTTATTCAGTTATCCCTGTTTTTGTTTTTGGTTTTGTTTTATCCTCTTGTGCATTAGATACATAGTTTTGCATTAGCCACAGACTCTCTGTGTCTTAAACACCTTACATTGTTCTTCATGCACCAGCACACTAAATACTGGTCAATTTACTGTGAACAATAAATCAGGCATCAAGCCGATTGTTCACAACACACTAACATTGTCACTATCTTTTATACATTTGCGCCTGGGAATACCTGATCTATCCATTATAATTCTGGGGAGTAGGACTAGCCCCATTCACTTCCTTTTGGCTGCTCATACATAGGTTTAGAAGCGCGGACCCCATCTTTGCCATTATCCACAGGAGGTCAGATATAGCTAGAATCTGATTTGCTACGGGCAACACCTCCATTTTCCTATGTTTATCTATCATGTGTGTGTGTGAGTTTCAAAAGGTCAATAACACAAGTAGAACAAGACAAGCAGTCAGCATCGGACTGGTCAGGCGGGCGGCCGGGGGATCCACCGGTAGGCCCTGAAGCCAGATAGCCCGCCCTCTTCTGTGGCGGGACGGGGCTAAAAAAATGATTCCTCTGCCTTTGACTAATTGGTGGCAGTGGGGGCCGGGTGCCAGGTGTCGCATGGGGGAAAAGGGGGTCAATGTGGAAGTGGGTGGCTGATCCTTCCTCAGGGAGCAGCCACTTTCCCTAAACAGGAAACAGGAAGTAGTGTGCGTTCCACCGTGGAACGCACGCTACTTCCAGTTTTGTGTTTGATTGCACAGGGAGCATGGAGCAACTACAAGGACAGTTGGTAGGTATGTCCTGCTTCACACTATACTGCTCGTGAAGGCAGAACTGCATGCAACTAACAATAGTGCACACAGTTATGCCTGTGTATATGTCTAAAATGATAACCTCTTGTCTTGAGTGCACCAGCACCCCCTTTGCAGCACTATATGGTATTAGGTGTGCCCCAGTCATTGGTTTCCCCGGTGGGCCCTTCATGTCCCAGTCCGACACTGCAGGCAGTCAAAATAGAGTCAAGAGAGATAGCAAGGAGAGAAGATGACTATTATGTCAGCTACTCCTGACCTAAGAGAGTGTCGAAGTCAGCAAATTGGATAAAGTAATTTCAATTAATATCGAGCAAACTTGGTTGTCTTTGTCTGAAATTATGCGTAGAGCATGCTACGGCGTATAAGGGCGTTTCCAGCCGCAACATGTGGCAATAACAGGTTTTACACTTTTACACACATTCACATGAACATACATATTTGTAATTAAGTACACATTAATTGCAGTTGCATCACATAGTTATTTATGTCGAAATATAGCAGTATTTATGTTTAATATTTTAAGTTATATACATGTTAGTGAAACCCAAGGTTCAGGTTGCAGGAACTGTGTCATGTTTAGTATCATTTTAATCCCCTATTCATCAGCAGTTGTCTGGTTCATTCGCCGAAGAGATCGCACATTGCATACTCTAGTTAGTGATGTTAGGGAATACATGTTTAAAGTGATACCAACTGTAAAATGCAAATAGACTAGTTGAAACTGGCTTCTTGGTGGGAAAGTCGGAGCACATCCCCTGGAGAGATGACCCCCCACCATTGGATATTTTAGATTGAATTGGCCTATGACCTGCAGTACACTGGGCCTTTTTGAAGCCTGGACCAATAGAAGCAAGCCACATCATCTCCATTGTTTTGCTGTATTTCTGACTGCATATAAGCAGGAGCTCTGGGCTTAGTGACCAGTCTTCTTTGACCACAGCCTACAGACCTGAATGACTGTTCACTGGATCCAGAGTGCCTGCGATAAGTAACGGCTGTACTTGTTTCATTTCGCATTATTATTCTGTTACTTTTGGATATTAAATTACTTTGTGCTTTGGAAACACAAATCGAGATTCGACAATCGTTATTGGATAGCGACAAAACGTGCATAACAAGAGTGTCTAATACCAAGACTGAGGATGCATGCTATGACTGACTTTTGTGAGATATAGGAGTCAGAACTCACTTAATCTAGTCAAAGGGCTCACCTGGTCCATTAACCCTTTTTGGCCCGGCAGTTAAATTGGTTAATTTTTTTTTAGATTTCTTGAGAGATGGCTAATTTTGTCCCAATTAAGAGAAATCTAGTGGCAAATTGTTTCTAGGTTTACCGATTTCTGTGTAACAAACTGGGCAGTTGTCTACCCAAAAGGCCAAAAGATTGTCATTTTCGGAAAAAACCCAAGTTATACAAGAAAGCATGAATTTATTCAAATAAACTCCTAATTATAACAAAAATATAGATTAGTATTGGGTATTAACAGTATATTATCAGTAGTAATCAGTAGTAAATGTAAGGTAAGTATTCATTTAAGGGCTGCATATTTTTCAAAACATTTTGTAATCTCCAAGCATTCACCAACATGTTTGAAAAAATATTCACAAAAAGTGGCCACAACCACTCCTTTGAGCGAATACCAATTTGGTAATTGGCTAAATCATTATTGTGAAGGTCAATGCCTCCCATGTTGGTATTATAACCCTTGATCAGCAATGGAACATTGATGTTGACATGGTTCTTTTTTTGCCTACGATCATAACGTCTGGCTTTGGCTAGTGGTTCGACAGTTGAATGATTTTTGCAACATTGCATCATCTGCGTTATCTTTCAATCTGACCAAAACGAGCACTTTACACTGTCGTACAATGTAACATATTTGCCTTTCTTCATTTTTTCAGGTAACTCAGCCCACCAACTTAATTGTATTTTGTTGCAATTGACTGAGATAATTTATAATGTTATTGACTGTGATATATTTTACTTGTAGCGAAGAAACATTTTTCAGTCAGAATGCACATTAGATAATAAGATGTGATGGGTTTCTTCATTATTGAATGGCTCTTTTAAATATTCATGGACACTCTTTCACCATTTAGTGTCCACTACCCCTATTACCATTAAAATTGGTTAAAAATGTGCCAGGTTACTGCTACTGCTGTGCATGTAACTGGGTATAAAACTAGTACTGCTGGTCATATTACTAGACATAAAAATTGCTGATATGCATATTTATGAGCACATAACTTCTACAAAAGGGCATATGACTAGACCTATGTATAGTAATAGATGCTGCTGAAATAGGTTATATGTTGTACATGAGTCCCCATCATGGCTCTATGTACTATACTCATCACCAGAATACCAGAATACTCTCTTTCATGTTTTCTTGCAGAATAAATAGTGCTATATGATATACCAGTAGTTTAGATGGTGATACTGGTGAAGGTATAGAAGCAAAATGTAACACTTCACCTCAGGCAGCAGAAGGAATATAATTACAGTTGTATTATAGACACTAAAAATGGTAAAGTCAGATACAAATTGGAGAAAAATGCTCTGTTAAATTAAGCTGCTCAGGATTCTAACTCCATAAGTATTTTTCATTTTTACACCTTCCAACCTCAAGCAGATGTTTGGCAAGAACTATTATGAAATGAAAGCCACTTCCCTTAACAGTAACCTGCTCAATTCCTATTCAGCACACACTGGTACCTTCTCTATATTTTATCCCACAAATGAAGATGAAGTGTATAATCTCTTCTTGTCCATCCACTGCACCTCTTCACAAATCATTCACTGTGCTCATCCCATCCTCAAATAACATCTGTAATTTCTCCTTCACCACTGGTATATTTGCATCACTATTTAAGCATGTGGTTATTAACTTTACTATAAAACAAATTTTTATTCAAATTATTTCACAGATTACTTTCCCATCTCTCAATTCCATCCATGCCCCTCCAACTTTTCTTGGGTGTTTTGCCTATGCTCGCCACATACATGTCCTTTCCATACAAAACCTAATACATCCTCTTTAATCAGGCTTTTGTTCCCAACACTCTACAGAGCATTGGCTAATGTGGTCAAATATTTGATCACAACTAAAGCTAAAGGCCATTACTTGCTTCTAATTCTTCTGAACCTCTCTGCTAAATTTGACACTGTTGCTCTCATCTACTTATAAAACCACTTATTTTGTATTAGTTTCTATGGACTCTCCTCTTCGCTGCTTATTCAATATCTGTTCTTCTCTAGCTATACCACTTCTCTTGAAAAATGAATAAACTGCTTTGTATTTTAGTATCATCCCTATGCAGATGTCACCCTAATTCATCTATACTGTCAAGATCTCTCATGGTCTGTTCTGGCCCGCTTTACTGAATGACATTCTGCCATTTCATCTTTCTCGCAACCTTAAATTCTATCTTTCAACATCTATTTTTCTATTTATGTTGACAACACAACAATAAATCTGACATTCAAAGTTGCTGCCAAAGTGTCATACTTGTATTAGAACTATTCTTTGTTCCCCACTTTCAACCTGCTTCCAAATACTGTTACATGCATTTAAGAAACACCTGTAGAATCTTCATGTATCTCACACAAGACAAAAAGAGTTGAATTCATGCTCTCACATTGACTATTGCATTCTCCTATCCAGACTTCCCTTCTACAATTTATTTTGATTGCAGCAGCTAGACTAATTTTCCTTGCAAAATGTTCCTCTATAGCTGTTCTGTGAGTCCCTACACTGGTTGCCTGAATTTTACCACATACATCATAAAATACTTCTACAAGCAAAAAAAACATTAACAAAACTTTACATCAATATTTTCTATATGCAACTGATTGTGTATTCTCCCCTTATATTTTCTGATACTTGATATCCCTATGTCACTATGTCCAAGATTTACCCATTACCTCTTATCATTTCTAAAAGAACTGTAATACTTAAATTTGAGGCAGTACAGTACATTTAATATTGCTCAACTGCACCTTCTTTAACCATCATGCTCATACACACCTTCTTACCAATATGGAATGGATGAATGCATCAGCTTCTCCTGTCCTTTGGATCAAAAACATTTCTGCCATCTCAGCATGCTAATCCTGGTCCTACATACATCTGCAATTGCCTCTGCCATTCCTCTTCCCATTGATCTTCTAACAGTCCTAACCTTATTCCTATTCAAAATCGCTCTATTTTTTGCTACACTTTTACTGTCTCTTTAAAATTAATATCCATACAATATTTAAAAATTTGAAAAGTGGAGCTGTGGCCTATAGCAACCAATCAAATTCTAGTTATCTATTTAGTACATTCTACAAAATGACAGCTAGAATTTGATTGGTTGCTATAGGCAACATCTCCAATTTTTCAAACTCGCACTTTAGAAAATCTATCTCTAAATCTACAATGTCGTGAGAAAAGAAAAAGAGATCGACTCTTATAATAAGGGCAGTCAAAGTTTCTCAAGACAGAAATATATATATGTGGATACTCTGCGCTTCCCAAAAGAGAATGGATGCAGCCAGGGGATTAGATAGAAGGGGATTGGTCCCAACCCCTAGAGTACAAATGCCAAAGGTTCCCCGGCGCTAAAAAAAATGGGGGGAGGGGGGGGGCAGGGAAAGATACCAAGGAGAGGATGAGGATGGAAAAATAAATAAATAAATAAAAATAAAAAATAAAAAATAAATAAAAAATAAAATATAAAAAGGAGTTAGACAGAAAATTGGTGAAGCAAGTAAACCAGCCGGTAAACTTGTATTTATTGGAGGTGGAAAAAACTAATCTAATAGATCAGTTCCAGCTAAGCTGGATACATATGGTCATAAAGATGGTAACACACATTTGTGTACATATAAGTAAGGACATGAGTTGATGACAACAGTCTTTCCCTCCTGGTGTTCAAGCCAGCCGGCTAAAACACTGCCGTGAGTGTAAACCCACAAAAAGAGAGCTAAAACTGTAGTTTGCCCTACAGGAAAGACTTTATGAAGGTACTTTATAGTAAAACCTGGATAACTATATGCAAATGCTGCTCCTGTTTCTCATCGGCAGCGGGTGTATCCAACAAACAGTACCAATGTATTATGGTCATAAATGGTAACACACAATTGTGTACATATAAGTAAGGACATGAGTTATTGACAACAGTATTCCCTCCTGGTGTTCAGGCCAGCCGGCTAAAACACTGCCGTGAGTGTCAACACACAAAAAGAGAGTTAAACTGTAGTATGCCCAACAGAAAAGACTATTGAAAGGTACTTTGTAGTATAACCTGGATAACTATATGTATATGCTGCTCCTGTTTCTCATCGGCAGCGGATGTATCCAACAAACTAACAGTACCAATGTATTTAATAAAGTCTCGTTTAAAGCTTGAACAGCTAGACCACAAAGGGGATCAAAAGGTCACTTCTATGATAAAGATCTATCAAACCCTTGAATCACAACTCCGTGAGCCAATGTGGCAAAACATAACATATACCGTGAGCCGGAAATGAAGATTACTCACTGTAAGTGTAAGTCTTCAAACCAAACGTCCGTAGGCCTGGATAGCAAAAAAGTCTGTAACCCGTAAACCGGTGTTCCGCTTACTGTAACAAATGCAGGCCGCGATGAGGGTAGTGCACTTACCCTTACTGAGGATGCATCCTCCAGGCGTCCGGTTCCACTTGTTAAAAATCCCGAAGTAGACGGGCCCACTGGATTGTGGGAAAGATACAGGCCGGCTCGTGGCGCATGCGTGCTAGATGACTTATCCTTGACCCAACCCCATCAAACACCTTTGGGATGAACTGGAACGGAGATTGTGAGCCAGACCTTCTCGTCCAACATCAGTGCCTGACCTCATAAATGCTCTACAGAATGAATGGGCACAAATTCCCACAGAAACACTCCAACATCTTGTGGAAAGCCTTCCAAAAAGAGTGAAAGCTGATATCGCTGAAAAAGGGGGACCAACTCCGTATTAAAGTATATATATTTGAATGCATTGTCATCACAGTCCCTGTTGGTGTAATGGTCAAGCATCGGAATTTATTTGTTCATATTAGAGGTGTTCACTTACCCCTGTGTTCTGGTTTTGGTTTTGGATCTGGATTAACTTCGTGTTTTGGTTTTGGCAAAACCGCCTTCGCGTGTTTTGGTTTTGATTTTGGATCTGTATTTTTAATAAAAATTGCTAAAATATGCTGATATCACATTTTGTTTTTTTTTTGTTCCTACATCATTAATAACCTCAATAACGCTAATTTCAAGTCATACGCAGTCAACTTTGACCACCTCCCAGGTCACAATGTTTTTTTCATACACTTTCGGACAAAGACTGGAGCGACCTGGCTGGATGCTAAGTGACAGATCAATGACACACACACACGTGGCAGTTCATAGCACATCTAGGAAACATTGTCACACAACTTATGTAGACACAGGAATGGATATTACAACTGGAGTGGCATTAGATCTGCTTCAGACAGACTGTGACACAGAACATGTGGGCAGCAAATAATCTGTCATGTTGGAATACGCCGCATTGAACAGAGATTTAAAGCAATATATAGACGCAGTTGAGGATACCGTACTTAAGTTAAAATGTGACCTACTGGATGAGATCCCAGTTTTAAGAGAGCTTGTACACGAGAGATACACTGCGCTTCAGAAGAATAATATAGAGGAGGCCCTGAGGCAGGGCGATAAATATGTCCAATTTAAAGAACAGCTTAGAAACCTGAGAAAACAAATAGGTGTGTCACCGGCCCCTGCAGACTAAGCTTTGGAAGATGAAGATGAGGAGATCGCCATCACCCTGAGCACACGGCTGGTACACTGAGAATGGCACATGAAATCAGTTATGGTTCATACGATTCCTCCGCCCGTTCCTTGGATAACTGTGGTAATTCTACAGCTAATACATGGCGATGACCGCTGCCCACCACCCCAGATGCGTGCATTTATCAGACCAACACCCATCCAGGGTGCCCTGGCAAGTTGGAGATGGTGCACCCAGTGAAAAACAAAGTATGTGGTCACATGTACGACAAACAAGCAATTGAAAGGATGTTTCAAAACAAACTTCAGAAGGGTAAATCTGCCAGGTGTCCAAAAATTGTCTGTGATCACTCTGACATGAGTTAATCGGATCTTTTTCCAGACAATGCACTGAAAAGAGCCATTGAAATTCACAACAAAAAGCAAGGTCATCACTGAGCTTCGAATCAGCCCCAATTCCCCAAAAATTATAGTATAGCTAGGTACCTTTGACGTAAAGTGCAGATTACAAACACTTTGTGCAATACTGATGAACCAGCAGCAAAGTGGAAGGTAATACATATACACTTCTATTTAGACATCCATGCTTACATTACTTCTGCAAGCAAAGTTGTTCTTTGTTAATAAAACTGTTGTCTTTATACCGTTCAAAAAAATTGAAACTAATCCCCCATGATTCTTTGATGTTGAAATTTGATAGTAGGATCAGGTGGAGTTGCAGCAGAGGTGTCACTAATTTTGCTCAATTCTTTTACAGTAGAAAAGACCAGGGGGTAAATGTATCAAGCTGAGAGTTTTCGGGCGGGTTTGAAAAGTGGAGATGTTGCCTATAACAGCCAATCAGATTCTAGCTATCATTTTGTAGAATGTACTAAATAAATGATAGCTAGATTCTGATTGGTTTTTTAAACCCTCCGGAAAACTCTCAGCTTGATACATTTACTGCCAGATGTCAAAATGTTGTGCTGAGTCATCTGCATCATCAATGGGTGTCTTTGATTTTTGCAAAGCACATAAGAGTATATAGCACATATAGGTAACATTGGCACACAGAGGTAGCCAAAAGGAAAAGTGGTGCAAGATGGAATTGTCCTTGGGCCCCCCACCCACCCTTATGTTGGATCTTAAAAAGGACATGCACACTTTAACAAACCAAGCACTTCAGTGACAAGAAGTGCCACTTTTGTGGCTGATGTTCTTGGTTTGTTTGGACCACTACAAAACATGCTAACAATGGACTTAAGGCACCTACGATAACAGTGCTGTTAATGAACTATACTGTTGCAAGATGTTGTTGTCATCATTCTCAGTCTTATCCTCAGCCTCATCACTGTGTACATCCTCCTCACACATTATTAAATCATCTCTGCTGGAATCCACCATTACATAAGTCTCTGTATTTTGATGTAATTGGCGGGAAAGGACTTCCTCGTGGAAATTGTATTTTATGAACATCATCTTTTCCACATTTTGAGGAAGCAGCCTCCTACGCCGATCGCTGACAAGGTTCCCGACTGTGCTGAAAACTCTTTCCGAGTACACACTGGATGGTGGGCAGCTTAGGCAGTGCAGAGCGAGTTTGTACATGGGTCTCCAAATTTCCTTTTTTACCTCCAAGTATGTAAAGGGACTGTCTGATTTGATTATTTCAATGCTGTCGTTAAAATAATCGTCCACCATCCTTTGGATGTTGATAGTAGGATCAGGTGGAGTTACGGCAGAGGTGTCATATATTTCTGGTCAATTCTTTTAGACCAGATATCAAAATGTTGTGCTGAGTCCTCTGCAACATACCTGGGTCTCTTGGGAAAGTTAAGTTTTTTCCTAGAAGAAGTTGAGTGAGAAACTGAAGGAGGAGACGCCATCCTGTCACGTAACACTTGAGCTGTCATCTTGCTCACCAGGAGCTCCTTGCATCTCTTGAGATCTGGGTCAGTTGGAAACAAAGAGAAGACATAGCTCTTAAACCTAGGATCAAGCACAGTCGGCAAAATGTAGTGATCCGATTTCAAGTTTTTGATAACTCTTGGATCTTGGTGAAGCGAATAAAGTACTTGATCTACAAGTCAGACATACTTATCATAATTGCTTTGTTTAATCTCCTCCTTCAGTTTCTTAAGCTGCTTTTCCAAAAGTCTAATTAATGGAATCACTTGACTCAAGCTAGCAGTGTCTGAACTCACTTCACAGGTGACTGCTTCGAATGGTTTCAGCACCTTTCCCAATGTCATGGCTTGTGGAGTAAATGTGAATGGCAGCATCTCCTGCACGTCTCTGACATTTTTTAAAAAGCTCTGCACCACCAAGTTTATTGTGTGAGCAAAACAGGGAATGTGATGGAATTCACCCAACTGAAATGCTCTCACAATATTGGTGGCGTCATCAGAAATGACATATCCTGATGAGAGTCTAAGAGGGATAAGCCATGTTGCAATCAAATCCCTTAGTTTTTATAACAGATTGTCAGCCTGCCTCTGAAAAATGTGACGTACTTGGGTACATGCCGCTGCTGTTCCTGGTGGTGAAGGCGAATCACCAACCCAGTGGGCTGTCACAGTCATATAATCTTTAGTTTGCCCAGTTCAGCTTGTCCACATATCTGTGGTTAAGTGCACAGAGGGTAGAATGGCATTTTGTAGCCCAATAATTACATTTTTACGAACCTTCTGGTAGAGGTGAGGAATAGCTTTTCTAGTAAAATGGGCTCCTGATGGAATTTGGTAACAGGGACACAAGACCTCAAGTAACAGCTGCATTAATAGTTTATATTGGATGCAGATCTAATACTAACATAGTCACCATGACGTCTGTGATCCGCTTTGCGACTGGGTGACAGCTTTCATACTTGCTACCTTTGAAAAGGATTGTTTAACGGTCAATTGTTGTAAACTACTAGTAGTCTTCGTCTTGGTCTGCTTCTGGGATAACAATCCACTCCCAGCAGCAGCAGCAGCAGTGGGACAAACACTTAAGAATTCTTCTGAGGAATCCAGGATAGTGGAGGAGTCATCTAGCCTAGCAACTTTGATGCAGGACTAACTCCGATCGTCACTGAGGATATTGATGAGGAAGGTGCTGTGGGTGCAGATTGCAGGGGTCAGGATCTAGAGTAGAGAAGGGACCTAGCTGATGCTGGACTGCTTGTTGTTATTTTTGTAGCATAAGTTTTCAATTTTCTCAACAGCTTGCCATGAACTTGCTTCAAATGGCGTAACATGGATCAGGTTCCTAGATGGTTAAGGTCCCTACCTCTACTAGCTGTGGCTTTACAAACGCTAGACAACTATTGTCAGGATTTGGGTAGCAATAAATCCACACATAAGATGTGGATTTTTTTGGTCTTATGCCCAGGCATAACAAGGCCCTTCTTCTTATCGCGTGCAAGAACTGCTTCCACTGGGACAGGACTTACACAAACAACATCATCCTCATCAACATTCTCATTAGCGCCCTCGTCAGCTACACAAATATCCCCCTCTTCCAGTTGCATTTCCAAAGTGGCATCCTCAATTTGTATATCACCAGTTACTCTTGGGCTGCTCATGCACAAATCTATAGAAATGCTGAAAGTGAGCTTCTTTATGGGTAAACTATCAGAAATGTTAGGCTTACACATAGCACTCGTGGATAGACTCTCCTCAGGGATATGTGTCATTTCTGAATCTGAACATACATTTCCCTCTAATGGTTTACTGTTTTTTTCCAGTTCTGCTTTTACACGTAAAAGTATTTGGACACCACTTTTGTAGTCAGAATGACAAGATCTTGCTTGGTCATGACTGACCTTACAAGAAGATGCCTCAGTGACAATTGCAGAACTAGCACTTATAGAGAAAGGCAAAGGCCTCATTCTTTCCTTGCCACTGCGTGTGTAGAATGGCATGTTGGCAATTTTTTTTTCCTACAGATAACTTTGCCTGGATTAGTTTTTTTTTCTTTACCAAGGTAAAAGGTGTATTTTTACATTTTTGTATCCCTGACTTAAAAACATTATGCACTTTAACATAGGCACTAGCGACTGCCAAGAACCGTGCTGCCCCTTTTGTGTCTGTCTGTGAAATGGAGCAGGATCGCTTTGGAGCGCGGTACTTAAAGAATCCAAAACTCGCTAGATCCGACGATATAACAATGACGTTTTGTCTCGTTTTCAATTCCGAGGGCATGCGGAAGTACCGAATCTGCTATGTTCGGGAGGGTTCAGTTCTCGGGGAACCGAGCCTGAGCATCTCTAGTTCATATAGTGTAGCAGATTGCATAAAATGACGGCACAGTTCCCTGTTTCTTTCAGCTTGATATAACACACAAACCTCCAAGTAATAGCACATTTATGTACCTTTTTCCAACTATGTAGTTAATCTTTCCTGAAGACTGCTCCTTTTTTTGTTAAACTCCAATCTGATATGGATGCACAAACACATGTTACAAGCGCTGTTCACTCTTTTCCTCTCTGATGAAACAATTCTCAACTCCTGTTACTATTACTGGTGCCAAAAGTCACACATAATATTTTTTAATTGATGAATGATTATTTCCCCGAGTTTTGCACACTCTGTTTCTTTTTTAGACTCAATACCAGTCTCCTATCTTCCGTTCCCTGCACAATACCTTTGTCAATATAACACAGTCCAGCAATAGGGTTTAACACTTTATCTTCAGGTCTCACCACCAGTTCCCCGGCTAGTTAACAGCAAAATATTCAGTCCATATAAACCAGCATTAAAATAAAGGTATGCTACTTATCCAATTTGTCTCCAACTTCCATTTGCAGCATGGCTTCTATCAGTGAATGATTCAGGTAACCTCGTCCACTTGTCCACTCCTGAATGCCTTCTTCTATTCTCTCCTCACTACTCTCTCTGTCTCTTTCACTCTCAGACTACTCTGACCTCTGCTTGGCGTTTCAGCTCTGTTGCAAGGCTTTTTTCCCCCTGCTACCTCCGCTTTCTCCATTCTGATTTCTGGTGCACCTCTTTGCAGCCCCTACTGTTCTTCTCCCCAGCATGCAATATGCAGAGTTTTATCTGCCTATGACTACCTTTTTGTTCCTTATCTCCCCTCTGTTCTGCCAGGAGATGTAATTCCACACTGACTGTAACACTCTCAGTGGTGCATGCATGGCTCGGGCCACCAGTGCTGCATATTACATTTTTTTCTTATGTAGGTGTTTTCAGTTACATTTTTTATGGTGCATTACTGTTTCCAGTGCTTGCACTAGAGGTCCCAGTGCTGGCACTTGTGGTTGTAGAGCTGCCTGCATGTCCTGGCAGCAATTGGTATGCTGGAGCTTCTAGTAATAAAAACACCATTATGCCCAAACACTTAAAGGTGGCCTGGGAATATAGGGAACTGTAGTGCAGCATGGCCAAAATGAAAAATTCACTCTTTATTTTACTAATTAACCACAGCCCTGCATCACAGGTATAGGAATATCCCAAATGCTATCAGCGTAGGATAGTTTGTTACAAGGCAAGAGGATAGCCAGAATATCACGTTCGTTTTCCTGCTATAGGTTAGCATAGTTTAGTGCTGGATTTGCAAATTTTAGGGGGACCCCACACTTTTCAAACGCCCAATTTTTACAATACCAGCCTAGGCTGGCAGCACTAGGGCTGGTTTATTTTTTCTTAGTGTAGCCCACTCACCATTATTTTTTTTATTTATGTATTTATTGTATTTAAACAGAATTTGCAAGGTCCATGCTGATAATCATCATCATCTCTGATCTTGCTTTAGGGGAGAAGCAGGTATAATAGATATTATACCTAGAGGCAAACTTCTTGCAGCTTTCTCCTCAACATAGTACATTGGGTGCACCCATACTTTTCTCAGGCTAAGTCAAACTGCCTCTTCCCTTTTCCATACCGCCTCTCTACACCTTTTGCACTTCTGTTACAGATTTACATCTAAAAAACAGAAATAACTGGGCGTATATATTCAGTTCAAGACACATATATATAGGTTATAATCGATCATGTTTTAATCAAACTATGTAGTGACTATTTTTATTTCTTATTACTTGATTCCATTTATATAATTATGATTGCCTCCTTTCATCGTTTTAATTGTACTGTTAGCTTTCAGCCACCTTCACAAAAAAAAACCTATTAGGGACACAGAGATGCCGGACAACCAATCATTTCAGGTGGAGCCTTATTTAAATCACCCCATCACTACCGCATATTCAAACCCTTGAAAAAGTCCTGTATGGGACGAAACGCGTTGGGAAAAAGGCCCACTTCACGTAACGCCCCTCTAACATTCACTACGGAGATTCCCTACAAACGTTACATCTGCACAGCTCTATTCCACCGGAGCCTGCAGTGTTCATTTCCGCCCCGCCGCGCGGCCGGTCTGAGGGTCAACAACAGCAAGTATTATATATATTTTTTATCCTTAAACCACCACTTTCTCATTCCGTGACTGAACTTTTATTATGCTTACAAGCCTGGATGGATTTATTACGGATGTGTTAACACCACACAGACTTATACCGCAATAAGAACACTTTCTGACTGCATGTATGCCTGACAAATACTTCTATGTCTGCTATCCTCTTGGAATCTGGCATAGCAACACTCAATTGACATTATTGGCTGGAGGCTATCGTCATTTTTATTGTATATTACGATTGCATTGGTTTTTTATTGTATAGAATGCTTATGGAACCTGCATATTGGCATTCATAACGCTGTTTCTATTGTTTGTTTATGATTGTTCTTAACATCGGTGACATGCAGGTAGTTTTGTCACTTTTGTCTGCATCCTTTCAATTGTATTAAATTGTTATGTATTTTTGTCATCTTGCATACAGAACTTCACTATTTATTTTCAGTAGATAGGGACCCATAGTCAATAAGCGCCCAGTTATTTCTGTTTTTTATCTGCTATTAAGGGAGGGATACCCTCTAGCTGGTGCAGCTCTTGCGCAACCTATAAGAGAGCGCGGTTCCACGTATTTACAGATTTACCTCTGACTCTGCAAGAGACTCGTAAATATTACAAATGAGGTATGTTTATTTAATGTAGTCAACAAATAGGAAAATGAGTTTGAAAATGGTATCACAGTAAATATTCTAGGTTAGACTAAGGTATCACTTGGAATAATTGGAGCAACATCTACATATAATGTGATGGTGATTTAATGGAAAAAAAAATTAACTTTCCTAAAGCTCTTTGATCATAATTGTGTTAAGTACTGATATCACTAATAAAATAAAACATATACTATTAACATATCCTCCAGGGTGGAGTTGTCATTACCTTAATATTTTAACTCTTTCATTTACAAATTTCTTAGTGCAAGAAAAATTGATTGCATGTGGAGATGAGCAAAATGTAACATGTTTTGCTGGCATAAAAAGTTTTGTGTTGAATTCCCACATATTGCATTAACTTTTCGTAAAGCTCTGTGAACTGGAATTAATCTGTAAAGTACTGAACTCATTAGGAAAATAAATGAATGCCAGGAACCAATGTTTTTTAACAGAATATTGCCCAAGCAGCACGCAGCCTTCACCTGCTTGTCTTCTTCCCATAGTGCATCCTGGCGCCATCTCTTCTCCCAGGTAAACAACGCACACACACCAGGCTGTCCACATGATGTAAAAGAAAACTTGATTCATCAGACGTGGCTGCCTCCTTCCAGTATTCTGTGGTCCCGGTCTGGTGCTCACATGCTCATTGTAGACACTTTTAGCAGTGAACAAGGAATAGCATGGGCACTCAGACTTACCTGCAGCTACACAACCCCATATGCAGCAAGCTGTTATGGACTGTGTGTTTTGAAAACTTTCTATCATTGCCAACATTAACTTTTTCAGCAATTTGTGGTACAGTAGCTCTTCTGTGGGATTGCACAAAATGGGCTAATCTTCACTCCTCAAGAGCATCAATGAGCCTTGGACACCCATGACCGGTTGACTGCTTGTAGTCCCTTGGACCAGTTTTTGGTAGGTAAAACCAATGAATACCAGGAACACCCCACAAAACCTGCCATTTTGGAGATGCTCTTACCAAGTTGTATAGCCACCCCAATTTGTCCATTGTCAAAATCGCTCAGATTCTTATGTTTGCCCATTTTTTTCTGCTTAAAACATATCAACTTCAAGAACTGACTGTTCACTAGCTGCCTAATATATCCCACTCCTTGATAGATACCATCGTAAATAGATAATCAATGCTATTCACTTCACTTGTCAGTGGTTTTAATGTTGTGGCTGATTGGCATATATATAATTACAGACAGAGCACCTGAGCAAGCTTCCTTCTAAAGGCAGGTGGGAGTGTCGCCTGTCCGTCAAGCTGAGGCTGTGGGAGGAGTCCTAACTATAGAAGTCTGTATTTTGCATTTGTGCATGACAACCGATACTAGATAGAGAAACTGGGTCAAGCAAGAGTTAGTTTGCCTGGTATTGTCCTGACAAAGTAAATGTTGTATTATCGTGATGTATACAATAAAGCACTGTTTGATTGAAGCAAGAAGTTGTCCGTGTGCATCTCTCAGAGGGTGCCTGTGTCACAAGAATGGTGCCCATGTCACTATATATATATATATATATATATTCCCACCAAATGTCTAAGCTACACAGGCACTTATAAATATGCAACCACAAAGTGATAGTGACAAAAAAATAATAATTTGTATACTCAGTACATGAGATGGCAGCTCCCAATACAATCGCCACCTATCTGCAGGTATCAGCCTAATAAAATACAAAAAGAGAAAGGGGCGCCAACATAGTGCATTAAATGTATTAAATGTATAACATCTTTGGGATAGTCCACAAATGTGCAATTCCCGTACCAGAAATTCAAATTCAAATAGCCTTAAATAAGTGCTCATAAACCTTCACATGAATGTGGTCTGTAACGGACCGCTGTACTGTAACGTCCTGACTCCAACAGGGTCTTCTCCCAGAAAGATAGCACCACTTCGAATTGGCTAGAACTCAAAAAGAAGCCAATATAGTATAATACCATCACAACAAGTGAAATGTGATAAAAATTTTAATACAAAAAGAGGCAATATAGCCTCAACTGCAGCTTAGGTATAATATGCTCGTACATAAAACACAATATAAAACAGCTTATCTGTCCAGTCTCTCGTGCTCAGATGAAACAGCATGCAGGGCAGAGTTAGCCAGTGAAACCGCACTGATGCACCAGTCCAGAACAGCGTGCAAAACGACTCCCCAACGCGTTTCGTCCTTTCCATAAAGACTTTCTCAAGGGATAAAATTAGTACATCCACGCTGATCTTAAATAGACAGAGAATCCTCCTAATTAGGATATCGCCGGGAGATGGGCAGAATCCAACAAGCGCGATACCTCACTTCCGGTATCTCACTTCCGGTCGGCGGACAATGTAAATAAAGTTGCAAAGATTGACAAGCAACTGAAAAAAAAAGACTAAAACAAGTGTAAACGCATAACAGCGCATGCAATGACCTATGTCATAAACAAATAACGAGACAAAGCTAGATAAAAGGAGGAACCACTTTCCATTACTATTAATAGCCAAAGGAAATACTCATACATATTCAAGGTATTGAATACCAATGGGGTACATACAAAATAAACCCTATCTAATACATATAACTCCTATCTACACAGATACACATATTGTGCAATAGAAGGGCTCAAAGTGCTGTTGGACATGAGAATAGATAACAATAAATCCACTTATTCTTAAACAGTCAATTAAATGGTAATCACAAGATAGTGACAATCAAGCAACACAATCCTGTCTAATACATATGGCTCCTAACTACACAAAAATACATAATGAAGGTAGGATAATAGTATCAAGACAGCATAACAATTAATAGTACACAAACAAAGGGCATGATTCAATCATACCGATTGTATGATGACCCATAATTAAAGCAGAATGACCTACAAAAATAGAAAAAATTAATAACATATCATCAAAACACCTCAAAAAAGGCCATTAAATGAGAAATATGTCATTTCAAAAGCTTCATTTAGGCCTTTCGGCGCTAGGGTGTCAAGTCTATAGACCCAATACATTTCTCTACTACTCAGTTTTTTAGCTAAATCCCCACCACGTGCACCCAACACCACGTGTTCAATGCCTTTAAACCTCAGACCACTTGGGTCTGCATTATGACATGTAAGGAAATGTCTAGAAACAGTATGTAGTTCGGACTTATTTTTAATAGCCCTCACATGTTCCTGGAGGCACAATTTTAAAGCCCTTTTAGTTTTCCCTACATATACCTTACCACAAGGGCATTCTAATAGGTAGATGACTGAAGTAGTTTTACAGTCAATTCGATCTTGAATTTTAAATTCTCTTTGATTTGAGGAATCCATGAAGGTTTTATTAAGAGGAGATAATAATCTACACATATTACAGTTATTACACCTGTAAGCACCTTTCCCTAGTTCAGCTAGGAAGATTTCCTTAGTACCCTTTGCATCTCTCAGAAGACTAGGTGCTAACAATGACTTCAGATTTTTTGTTTTCTTGAATACAATATCCGGTTTTTGTGAAACCATAGAACCCAAAACTGGATCCATAAGAATCAGTTTCCAATGTTTATTTAAAACCGATTTAATCCTCTTCTCGTCCCTACTAAATTCTGTAATAAATGGGACAATTTCATTTTTCCTTTTCTCATTCTTATTTTTATACACCAGCATATCATTTCTCTCTATACCATCAGTTTTAGATAGCGCATCCAAGATGATCTGCTCAGGATAACATCTATCTCTGAATCTTTCAGCATAAACATGTGATTGTTCTCTATATATAGTTTCATCAGAGCAGTTCCGTTTAACACGATTAAACTGAGATCTAGGAATATTATTTTTCCACTTAACAAGATGGCAGCTATCATAATGTAGATAGCTGTTCGAGTCCACTTCTTTAATGAATGTTTTTGTATGGATCTTATCACCCTCACATCGGAGATCTAAATCTAAGAATTATATATTTGTATCACTTACCTTTGATGTAAATCTCAAATTCAGTTCATTCATATTAATATAGCACAAGAAGTCCTTCAGAGATTTTAAAGTGCCATCCCATATCAAAATGATATCATCTATATATCTGCGGTAGAATATAATATTAGCAACAAAGGGGTTATTTTCACCAAAGATGTAGTCCATTTCCCACTTACCCATAAAAAGGTTGGCGAAACTAGGGGCAAATATTGTCCCCATCGCCGTCCCGCAGATTTGCAGAAAAAATTCGTCCAAAAACTTAAAATAATTCCGAGATAGTATGAACCCAATTAATTTGCATATAAACTCTTTATGACGATCATCTAAATCACTATCTAATTGCAGAAAGTGATTGATGGCTTCTATCCCTTTAGTGTGATCAATGGAAGTGTACAAAGCCTGTACATCTACCGTTACCCATTTGAAACTGGGTTCCCATTGGATCCCATCCAAAAGTTGTAACAAAGAAGTGGAATCCTTCAGGAATGCTGGTAAATGATTCACGTATTTCTTAATAAAGAAATCAACATACTGTGAAGCATGCGATGTAAGAGAACCTATCCCTGCTATAATAGGCCTCCCAGGAGGCTTCTCTAGAGATTTATGCACCTTAGGCAAGTGATAGAAAATTGGGATTATTGGTGATTCCTGCAAGAGGAACTGAAATTCATCACGAGTAAGTATATTAAGTTTTAGCGCCTCATATAATATAACCTTCAGCTCCTCAACAAAAACTACTGTAGGGTCTTTAGCAAGTTTTTTATAAGACACTTCATCACTTAGTAGTCTCAATGCTTCTGAAACATAATCACTTTTATTTAGGATAACAATCCCCCCCCCTTTGTCAGCTTGCTTGATTACAATATCTTCATTACTCATTAGTTTATCAAGCGCTTGTTTTTCCTGATATGAAATGTTGGGTCTAATAGTTTGGCATAGCTCCTTCTTAACAAGCTGATAAAACATTTCAACATGACTCCCCTTAGACTCAAGTGGATAGAATTTAGAGGGATACTTCAGTCCAGTGACTGATTTATTAGTGTTCACATACTCTATATCTTTATCACTATTTTTTATAAAATGCCTCTTAAGGGTGAGCCTTCTGATGAATCTATTAAGATCCAAAAAAAGGTGAAAGTC
Source organism: Mixophyes fleayi (assembly GCF_038048845.1). Classification (NCBI taxonomy): domain Eukaryota; kingdom Metazoa; phylum Chordata; class Amphibia; order Anura; family Limnodynastidae; genus Mixophyes; species Mixophyes fleayi. Next base: position 150,806,655 of record NC_134406.1, on the reverse strand, counting down.
ATTGGAACTATTAGTGGGAGCAAATGATAATCCCCTGCTTAATAGTTTAAGTTCATCTTGGGTAAGACCATAGTCTGACAAATTAAAAATACCAAGTGGTCTAGGGTCTAAAGATTGTTTCAGAAATGTCTTCTCTTTCTTTCTCTTGTTTCCTCCTCGTCTACCTCTTCGTCTAGGTACCTCCTTTTCATGGGAGAAGCTATGTTGATATTTTCTCTTGGATGAAATTTTCTGTATACCGTGTCCTCCTTTGATGTTTGTGCGGGGGATAAAAAATCCTCCTCTGTACTCCAGAACCTATCCCTCTGTAATGGTGAGAACCTATTTCTAAGTTCTAGATGTTGCGGTGTTCTCCTGTTCATACGAGGACCACGGGATTTTGGAGGTATAGGAACCCAATCATTCCTTTTTCTAAAATTAAATCTAGGGTTAGTCAAATCCATCTGTTTATTAATCTGGAATTAATCTGTAAAGTACTGAACTCATTAGGAAAATAAATTAATGCCAGGAACCAATGTTTTTTAACAGAATATTGCCCAAGCAGGACGCAGCCTTCACCTGCTTGTCTTCTTCCCATAGTGCATCCTGGCGCCATCTCTTCTCCCAGGTAAACAACGCACACACACCAGGCTGTCCACATGATGTAAAAGAAAACTTGATTCATCAGACGTGGCTGCCTCCTTCCAGTATTCTGTGGTCCCGGTCTGGTGCTCACATGCTCATTGTAGACACTTTTAGCAGTGAACAAGGAATAGCATGGGCACTCAGACTTACCTGCAGCTACACAACCCCATATGCAGCAAGCTGTTATGGACTGTGTGTTTTGAAAACTTTCTATCATTGCCAACATTAACTTTTTCAGCAATTTGTGGTACAGTAGCTCTTCTGTGGGATTGCACAAAATGGGCTAATCTTCACTCCTCAAGAGCATCAATGAGCCTTGGACACCCATGACCGGTTGACCGCTTGTAGTCCCTTGGACCAGTTTTTGGTAGGTAAAACCAATGAATACCAGGAACACCCCACAAAACCTGCCATTTTGGAGATGCTCTTACCAAGTTGTATAGCCACCCCAATTTGTCCATTGTCAAAATCGCTCAGATCCTTATGTTTGCCCATTTTTTTCTGCTTAAAACATATCAACTTCAAGAATTGACTGTTCACTAGCTGCCTAATATATCCCACTCCTTGATAGATACCATCGTAAATAGATAATCAATGCTATTCACTTCACTTGTCAGTGGTTTTAATGTTGTGGCTGATTGGCATATATATAATTACAGACAGAGCACCTGAGCAAGCTTCCTTCTAAAGGCAGGTGGGAGTGTCGCCTGTCCGTCAAGCTGAGGCTGTGGGAGGAGTCCTAACTATAGAAGTCTGTATTTTGCATTTCTGCATGACAACCGATACTAGATAGAGAAACTGGGTCAAGCAAGAGTTAGTTTGCCTGGTATTGTCCTGACAAAGTAAATGTTGTATTATCGTGATGTAAACAATAAAGCACTGTTTGATTGAAGCAAGAAGTTGTCCGTGTGCATCTCTCAGAGGGTGCCTGTGTCACAAGAATGGTGCCCATGTCACAATATATATATATATATATATATATACTGTATTCAGTTTTGAAGCAGCACTCGATACATATCTATGAGCATCCAGAATTTTTGCAGATAAGCTGGAATTTTTGCATATTGGGATACATTTTTGAAACATTGCATGTGATAGGGGTAGAACAGTATATCACTTCTCAATTTTTTTCCATATATCTCTTTGCATTCTTTGCATAGTATACGATCCATCTCATTGACAGCTTATGCTATTTTACTCTTTTGTAAATCTCTTTCAGTCCTGAAGAAAATGCCAGCTTATCTTATGACTGACTACTGGCAAGGACAAATGTATATTTTATGACTAAAAAATCTAGGAACTGCACTCAGTGTAATTTCAGTAGACTTCACTTATAATAGAGAAAATCTGTTTATGTCCTGCATCAGCAGTACATCATGAACTTATACAACACATATTAAACATATCTGTTAAATAACACATGCATTGTCAAAACAAATTTTTTAACTAGCTAATCAGAAACAGTTTTCTAAAATTAACTATACGTAATTCCAATGTCTTGACAATCAACATTTTTTATTCAGATAACTATGAATGATATAATTTGTTTGTCAAGTCCTTTCTGATACAGAGTTAGTATTGTTAGTGCTCAGGACAGCTTACTATAGAGCAAAGTTTCCCAACCTCTTTTAAAACTTAGGCTGGATACACACTAAAGGTTTTTTTACCCGATTATCGGACCAATCACATTACTGTTTGACCCGATATCGCTTTAGTGTGTATGCTCCAATGATGAATGACTATTGTTCCAAAGCACCTTGTAACTTTTGATTTGATTTGATTAGTGGACTAAAAGTCTTGTTTAACAATGGAACAATGTTGTTCAAATTCTGTAGTATGTATGCACTCTTGACCAGATCTTCATAGAGTTTACAGAGTCACAATCACTCGATGGTTATGACAGATGAAGAGCACAGATCTGAGGTTACATCTTGTAAAATGTGTATAGTGTGTACACATGAATCGGCATGATGATCAGGAGTTTCAGTCATTGGTAAAATTGTTAATGATATGGTTTCGGGAGAAATTTTCTGTAGTGTGTACCCAGCTTTATACCTGTGTGATAGTAAATATTTACTAAGTACAACCTGTGGTGTTTGTTCAAACAAAGATATCACTATTGTGTATAAAGTTAGGGGGGTCAGGGAACTTTTTTACCTTTTTCATATTATTAATTATTGGAATTCAAAATGTTATTGAATCTATTCAAAATGTCTTTGAAAGCTTCAACTTCAAAACTTCAGGTTTTGGAGAAATGAAGTTGCTTCATTTTTTATACGAGAGCATCAATATAGGGGCATTTTGATGTCAGAGCAATTTGGATACAGTCTTCAGTGTCCAATCGATTTCTCAGCTTTGTTTTTATGTTCGTTAGAGTGGAAAATCCTTGTTCGCAAAGGTAGGTTGTTGCAAAAGGCAGCAACTTTTTGACTGCCTCCTCCTGTGCAATTTTGAATGCCTTTGCAGCTGTTGATATCCAAAAATATTTCAAATGCAATACGTGCTTCATTATTGCATCGAAGCTCAAGAAGTGCCTCATTTAATGGGGTCTACAATCCAACTGACAGCATGTGAATCGGCAGCATTACCCTCAGGAATGTCATTTTTACCCCATTTGGGGTAATTTACCCCTGTTCCCTGACCACTGATTTAGAGTATCCCTTATTTTGAGAAACTGTATATCAAACCACTCTTTACGCATTTACATGTTTTTAAAATAACTCTCCTGTACAGTTTTGAATAATTTCTTATACTTTTCTCATACATTTAATATGATAAAATACTGCAATACGCCTTTAATCTGAGGTACCTCTTGGGGTACATGTAACACAGGTCCTTCAAATCTAGAGTGTGACTCATTGCAAATCTGAGATCTTCACCCTTTTGCCATAATTCTCTCCAGTCTTTTGTTATCATTTCAATCTTGGGGCTGTTTCATCAGAAGTTACAAATACAAATTTGTGCATGAAGATGTAAAAACCGTTCACATGTCTGTATAAAAATGTGAATTCAAATAAATCTTCTTCCATTCAAGGTGAAATGTCTCTATTCTAGTGGCAGGTCTCCATTTTCATAAATAGACAATTATTTTGTATCCTTTGTTCTTTATGTGGAATACAAGTATAAAGGATTTGCTTGGAAGTGATCCATAAGGGTGGTTCGTGCCAGTAAATTTGTTGTATTTAATTGAAGGATCTGTATTGTGTTCTTTAAATTAGATTTTTGCATCTGGTCAGCTGGCTGTAAACTTTAATCCTTGTTTACTGCTAAACTACTGGCTAATGAATTAAGTCAGAGATAATCAAATATCTGGGTGGATTAGAAAGGTGTTTATGAATCTTTGGTAGATTGTAGTACACTAGTGATTCAGAAACAATTGCTCTATATTTTAATGTCGAAATACAAAATCCTTGATGTGATAGATATACAGAGAAATATCCTCTACAACTGCTCGTGAGTACATACCCCAAGCTAGATATATTTTGACTACAATAGAAAAGATAGACTAAAACAGCACTTTATAAATCATTGCTTTCTTAGAAGCTGCTATTAAAGTATTTTGTGAGAGGTGATTTTAAGCTGAGTTGTGAGAGGTAATATATTTAAAATGCTATATAGAAGGAGGACTAAGAAAAAATAAATATATTTTACATGTAATGGGTATTGTAACAAAGTTATGCATACTATAGCAGATGCAGGAAAGATCCAGGAAAAGGAAAATATATTTTATTACTAGCTCTGTAGCTTTTGGAGCTTTGAGCTAATTCATTTTGCAACTTTAATTGCAAAGGATTCTATTCTTAATTCGTGTTTATTTTTCCCTGCAGAAACAACTTTAAAAAAAAAAAGTTCATTAAAATTGCGCCTAGCTGTTTCAGGGAAATATGCTGAAAGTTAAAACTAGATAAAAATGTTTTAGTTTAAATGCATTATCATTTATAGTAGCTGCATAGTTGTTATTTTATTTCTTAAGATAAATGACACTTCTTTTGTTTATTGAAAGGAGAAATTTGGTTGAGAAACAAGAAAGTGAACACATTTAAAAACATTGATAATATTGTTTTACTCAAATTAAATTATGCACTTTTGGTAAGGATTTCTACTTACAATTATAGATTTTACTTAGTCTGTACAAACATCTGCATTTAATCCAGAACATGTCCCCCTCTTTCCTGACACCAATATTCTGTACCACAATGATTTATAGGCTTCAAGCGGTCAGATCAGATAGCAGACACACATTTACAGATTGTATTTATGCTATATCAATACTTTTGTTCTATATGAATGGCTGCATATATGTTAGAAACATTTGCTTGTCGGTACATTAAAAAAAATGTCATGCTATAGAGTGTATGAAGGATTGAGACTCTAACCCCATTATCCAGTCCATCAGCCAACAGTTGGTATACCATGTACTAGAGCAAATCGTTGAATTGGTCGCATGAAAATATTTTATTCAAAAGAATCAGTGATAAATAAGAGGAATACATCAGTGCAATTTTGGTTTAGTTAGATGCCCGCACTGACTACAGGCAGAGCTGGATTAACAATAGGGCTAAAGAGGCTACAGCCCAGGGTAGCTGGGGGCCCGTCGACATTTATCGGGTCTCTGACTGTTACTTGTTCAAGGAAAATGGTAAGCAGCTAACAGCAAATGTTATGCTGTTAACTGGCTGCTGTCACTGTAGGACTTACCGCGTAATTGCTACAGGGAGTAGAACAACGGAAGGAGGACCTTACTCCGGCCCTGACTACAGGCTATACTTGCTGCCTTTTCTGGAAAGGAAAACAATGCCTTTCTTATGTCTAGTATGTGTCTTGTTATTAGATAACATAACAGAACAATTTTAAAATACTGGCTATGTTGCAACTCTACAGAAGCAAATAGTTTGATAGATGCTAACAATGGTGTCTCTTAATACATCGTTGGACTACATATAGCTCCTCCACACTAGGTGAACCATAACTGCTATATATGAACTAAAGCACAAGCAGATTAGCCAGCAAAACTGTAGCCAGAGTGGGAAAAGTATATTTTCTTTAACAATGCCCATATAACTTTCTTATATGCACATATCACCCAATAAATTTAGATTGTTTCATCAAAGACAACAGCATATGATATTATACTGTAATTAATATCAGGGAAAGAATCATGTTTTCAGGCTACACAAGTTTTATACTAGAACAATTTATAAATTTATTTAAGGTGGAGAATGTTGACATTTATTTATGATTCTGCCTTCTTCTTTTGGATTATTTAAGTCACCTTCATAAATTAGTGCTCTGGTTATTTTTATATAATTTTAGTGTGATTTTAAACTCTGTTTTCACTGATTGTCATAATGGTTCATTTTTTTATCTTGTGCGCAACTGCTGTTTTTTACCTTCACATAGATCATATATTGTGTTTATTCTCAGAAAATTTATTAGAATAGAAGAAAGCTTTAAACTGCTGGTTCAAACAATTAGAATTCTTTTTTTCCAATATATAGGTAAAGAGCTTTCTGTGGGACACAGTGTATAACAAACATCATTTCAGACCTTATAGACATTGAGCTCTCTTCTGCCCTGTCCTTCTGCTGTCTCCCTCCCTCGTTATTCCTTCTCCATGAAGACTTGATAATGAAGCTAGCTAGCCCAGCATGTCAAAAGAGGTGGCTGAGGTTTTTTTCCTGTACAATGCTGTTGCAGCTGTGTTTTTTTATAGCTGTGCTTAAGATTAGGTAAAAGAGATCAGTGAATATTTTTATAAATATCATCTGAATTACATGCAAGAATACGCAGGTTCTTGTACAGCATTTTATTGTCCTTTGCTAGATGCTGCCCTGTTATTTTTTTATTATTAAGCAGAAATCCTTACTAGAATTTTGCAACTGGTATCACAAATCTTATAGTCTTATATTGATAAAGCAATCACATTTATTTTGAGATCCTTTGAGGTTATTATTATGCTAGAAGATAAAGAAATACACTCTGATAATGCCATTTTCTAATATAAGATATAAAACCTTTGGTAACAAATTAGTCTCCATATACCAGTAATTGGTAGACTTGATTTTGCAGGGTTGATTATCAGGGGAGACATGTCTTCCTGGATCAGTAAACACATTTTTAAAAGTAGCAATACTAATAAAAATAATAATAAAAGTGGAACAAGGACAGCAGGAAGTAAGAACTATGATTTTTTTGAAACAGATTATTTAATTTCTAAGAAGTTTCTCTTAAAATCTATGCCCAATAATAAATGATGAATATTTTATGATCTGTACATAATCCCTGAAATAGTAAATTATTATTATTATTATTATTATTATTATTATTATTATTAATAATAATAATAATAATAATAATAAGAAGAAGAAGAAGAAGAAGAAGAAGAATTAGTATTTTTCAATCTGAAACAATGGGAAACACAAACACCAGGCTCATAATGCTGCATAAATAAATGCTTACAATTATTTACTGTCTCCTGGAAGTAATTCTTATGGCTATGAAATGAGCGCATATATTATAAAAGCGCCATTCTGGAAAACAGTCCATAGAAGTCTAATGATTATGGGGGAAAAACAATGAAATGCCAATAAGCAGTGCTTAAGGTAGTATATACTGCCAGGTGACATTCTGCCTCAGACATTTTAAAACTAGAAAAATAAGAATTAATGTTAATGTGCTGCAAATTAACATGGAGCTATAATATGTGCTCTAACAAGACAAACATGTCCCCGGAGATCTTGAAACATTGATGGAATATACATGATTTTATTTGTACTGTGACAATCCTTTCTGCAGTGGAATTTTGTATTGTTCTACTGATTATTTATTGGCAAAGCTGGGTATCATTTCTATAGCTTTTAGGAGCTAGACTGCAGATGGACAGTACAGGGCACACATGGAACATTTGTGCAAAGCGTGCAGATTCCTATTGTAGAAATAATGTTGTGGGAATTGAAAAAGTATTTAGATGTTGTTGTAGTTTTTATTCAAGTAGAATGGATTAATGCTATAGAGAGTCAGACGCAATTTAACCAATTAATAGCCAATCTTTTATATTCAAGAAGGTTAAGAATGATGTCACATACTAGCATCTTGGAGGCTGTATTGCATGCTTGAGAGTGCAAAATATTTAGGCATCAGACATGCAGCTTAGAAGATTCCTAATATATCATTAAATATTGTAATTTTATCTTCAGGTTTTTTTGTCAATAATCTATTTGTGTTTACATCATTATATATTTGAATTTGCTGCACTTAAAGTCCACTGGCATTGGCTATATTTGCTTATCCCCCATTTCACATATGCACTGTCAGTGAAGGTGTTTCCTCTACTATAATGAGATGCAGAACTTTTAGTTTCATGCACAGGGGTAAAAAGAAATAGTGCGTGTATTATAGGAAATGCTGTATCTAGTGATGAAAGAGACAGAACAGAATATCTTAGTTCTACATGTTTTAAAAATACATAGAGATCTACAGTAAGTGTCCTGTAAACCTCATAAGGACGAATTTTGTTCAAAATAATTATTTATGAAGTGGAACGGATGTGGACCACAAATTGCATTAGTTTGCACAAATGTCTAGATGGGCACTTAAAGCAGCATACCTACTCTTCACTCTCTAAGGAGATAACAAAACAAACTAGTAATGCAAGTAGGTTTGCGTTGAGACATACAAATCTTTCGAGGTGCACTGAGCAAAAGTGTAAACATCAAAGACAAAATCAAACATCCTACTTCTTTACAACAACCACTTTCATTAAAAAAAAGATTCAGCTTTTTTCCTAATATACTGCTTGGGTTAGTTCAATTTATAGCTTAGATTAATTATTATGCTGAAGTCACCTGGGGTAAATGTATCAATATGCGGGTTCTTCAACACCCGCGTGTTCAGCCTCTTCCGCGATTAAATTTCAAGCGGCGCTGCATTGTAAAGGGAAGTTAACCCTTTACAATGCAGCGCCGCTTGAAATTTAATCGCAGAACCCGCATATTGATACATTTACCCCCTAGAGTCTATCCGTAATGCATGTTTCACGTTTCTGTGTTTGAAGCTTTCTTTCTACTTTATACAAAGTGCACCTAGAAATGCTCTTTCTGCTGAAGTACAACTGAAAGGAGCAAAGTGTGTCCCCTTAAAAGTTGGGGTAGAATGGTGGCGCAGTGGTTAGCAATGCTGGCTTACAACATTGGGGCAATGGTTTCCACTTTCACCGGGGCACTATCTGAGTAGACTTTTTATGTTGTCCCCGTACTTGTAGGGGTTTCCTCTACATGGTCAAGTTTCCTTCCACAGTTTTAAACATACCGATAAGTTTAATCATAGTGTGTGTGTTTGTATGCCACAGGATTTAGGCCGTGGCAGGGGTAGTGAATAATTACATAGTCTATGTAAATCCTTGCATAATATGTTGTAGAAAAAAATAATAATTTTAATTTCAAAGCTTCCAATTTATTATGGTCCTCAGTCCCACCAATGGAGTCTCCAATAATAAAGTCAGAAATCCCAGTGAGAAATAAGGAGGATAATGCTGATTCCTTACCTCTAAATTGCTTGAATCCTTAAATTTTATTGCAGAAGTCAGTCAAGTCACAAATTAAAAATAAATTAATTCTCTACTGTCCCCTAGCCCCCACAATCCCACTAAGCAAGACATCATTTTCCAAAGACAATTTCCTCCTCACCCCACCCCCAGCATGTTTTCACAGTTGTGGAACTACAATCCTGAGCATACAAGGCATGATGGGGCAGGTAGTTCCAAAAAAATTAAGGTCAACAGGTTGTATAATACTCAGCAGCTTAATCTGGCTGCAGCAAATTTCTCATCCATTAAGTTTTGCTAACAATACTCTACCTAATACTTTTTATAGGCAGCAACTCTCTGTTGATCCTTCAGTACTGGGGCATGATTCCTGACAAATATACAGAATATGCTGAAGCCCTCTTAGTGAGCTCACTATGCATCACTCAGCCTTAGTAACTTGAGGCTCATGATCAAAAAAAGACTGCCAGATTAAAAGTGGGTGCACATTGCTCCCCTTTCACAAGTAAAGCAGTAGGAAATGGGGTATACCTCCTGACTGTCCCTGCAATAAAAACAAATTAATGACAGTGCAACACAGTTCCACCAGAATTGGACAGCTGTTAAACTATGTTGCTCTTTACTACTTGTTCTTGTAGCTTTGACTACCTACTGCTGCTGCTGGTATCTTGAGGTCTCTTTCTGCTTGTAATACTGTCTGACTCCCTTTCAATGTCTTCCAAACACCAATGGTTGCAGAGAGAGGATGATAGAGGGAATGAGAGAGAAGGGAGCAAGAATAGAAGTGAAGGAAAGGATTGCTAATCTGCAATTCCGCAGTAGCCAGACACAGGCCCCTTTAGGCCCTGAGAAAGCAGACCTCAGCCACTAGATATGGTATTCTAGGCAGTGTGCGGGCTCCTGGGCATAGAAAGAAGCCCTCAGATGCTAACGTGATGTGTAATATTGATGTTATAGTTTAATAACTCTAGTCAGGTATCCAGTATTAGTCATTTTGTAATTTCAAAAACAAGATATATAAAGTTAAACACACTTGTTAGACAAGACATTTCAATGTATTTTTATTACCTTATATGTTATTTGAAATATAAATATGTCCATCTGCATAATGGGTTTTATGTATCACAATACTTGTCTGACAATTAGTTTATGTAATCCACAAAGTTTCCCTATCATTCTATGGCTGATAAATTCTCTGCCTACACTCAATATTTAAAATATGGATTTTCAGTATTACATTTATTGTTTTTATTTACATTGAATAGAAGTTGGATGAAATTGTAGTAATATATGAATATGTATATTCATATAATATAAATACCTGACAGTCCATCAGGCACCTTCAGCTTCAGGCTTTGTGTAGATACCATCAATGCTGCTCTGAGGTTGCTCTAACCTCTGTCATCTTATCTCAATGTGAATTCTGAAGTCAGCAGGGAGCTTAATAAACTGTTTGACCGCAAATGCTAAAAGCAGAGTGAACGAAAGCAGATGGACAGCCGAAAAGGTGAATGACGGGAGGGCATGGTGGTGGTACTCCTAAGAAACTTGAGGACCCCACAAGTTTTCAGTTAAACCCCTGAGTGCAGTCAATCCCATAGAAGGTAAGGTCTGTCCAAAGTTATACTTAAGATGTGGTGGCCCAATTCCCTATTAAGTAACTTTATATTATTAATTTTCTGGCCACTGCTTGTGTTTATTCTACAATATACAATGTAATACTGAATCCTAAAAATATATTATTTAAAATACCAACTTTAAAAGGAAAATGAAAAAGAACTTTTGTTATGTAATGGCCTTTTAGAATTTTCTCTAATACTGAAGAACTGGCAAAGAAAAAAGAGACAAACAAAGCTACTTTTTATGTTACAAGCAGCTTATTTCAGTGGAAAATACCTCTGAAAAGCATTTGTGCCAGCACTTAGACTTTCAAAGCTTTCAGATTATTTTACATGTTTATATCTAGAAAGCGCACAACATCAAAGGGATTTAGATAAATATGAATGCAATTATTAACAGGTATTTATTTTCAGTCTTGCAGAATAGAAGCGTGATCAAGTTATTTTTCTAAATGAAGCCAATATGCAAGCTGAGGTTTCATTTGAAAAGTAATATATTAAGTACCCAAACTTATTTATTTTTATGGACACAGTTAATATGCACATTCCAATGAAAACAAAACATTAAGTTAGATTTCAAAGAAAATCAGGCACGGTCCAGGAGGGCTCATATGCTAACACTGCATTTAGGTGCAAAATTTGCACTGAACTTGAACAACCTATCAGCAAACAGCTTTTATTTGGCAAGGTAAATAATTTAAACAAGTACTTGATTAGTTATCATGATTTAGTCCAAATTTTGTAGCAATATCTAACTTACCTGACTGGTTTCCCAGCAAACATTTGCGCGGACCCTTTTTTTCACAAAGTGTCAGTCTACTTCCTGAATCATCAAAAGGGATACAGTACCCACGTCCAGGTTGGTTATTTTAGCCCCTACCCGTTCCTGGTGGGCCCTACTCCTGCATATACCAGGCAGTGTTATATCTAAATGAAATGTTATTTTTGAATCGTAATCTGATTAGTTTTGGATATATACAGCTTTTATAATAGATACAGTTTCAAAGGAAAAATTTATTTAAAAAAATTAAGTTGGAGAAAAGAGAACAGCCCCAACTCTCTTCTCAAGGCTTCAACTGTAGTGAAGGTTCATTGAGCATGTATGTGCTTAGAGTTTGCATTTTGCATATGGGTCCGAGGCTTTGATCTCCTGAAAATGTTATCGTTTTTCTCAGTGCACACAAATGGCACATAGGAGGTCAAATTCAATTTTAGTAAACACATGAGTAAAAAGTGATTGTGAATGTTGTTTTCTGCAATCACAACATTTGTTGCTGCAAACCACAATCACTTTTCTGAAATTAGACAGGGCAAAGCTCTGTATGCTACAAAGAGCAAGTGATTTTCCTGAAATTTGTGTTCTCATATTGATCTCATAATGATAATAAAGCTAAATTGATATAAAAAATGTAAAACAAGGGAAAAAAATTGCATATTATTTATTTTTTAATACTAAATGAAATTATGGGTTTCAGACAAAAGGACGTAGCAATTGAAGAAGTCAAAAATGATCAATATTGAAGTTCTGTACTTTTTAAAGTGTGTAATCCCCTTAAAAGTTGAAAAAAAATATTTTAAATTGCATTTTTATAGCACAACTAACTGTTTGTTGTACCATATGACTCTCTGACAACTGTGTGTTATTTTTTTAACAACATATAATTATATACTAAACACAATTGACCCATGATATTTCTGTCACAGAATACAAATATCTCCTAAGCCATGCATATATGAACGACCTTTGAATATTTGTCATTCACATCAGTCCCTTCCCTATTGGAGCTTACATTCTAAATCCCCTCCAACGCACACACGCTAGGGTTATTTTTGTCAGCAACCAATTAACCTATCAGTATGTTTTAGTTTTCTGGAGTGTGGGAGGAAACCCACGCAAACACGGGGAGGACATACAAACGTCACACAGATAAGGCACTGTTCAAGACTCAAATTCATGACCCCAGTGCTAAGAGGCAAAAATGCTAAACACAAAGCCACCAATCTGCCAAAATGACCCAACTGACCCAACTGACAGCTTTTATTAATGTAATACTATATATACTTTTATGCTAGTGTTATAATAACAATGTTATAAATGTATGTTACTCAAGTTTACAAAGATTAAAATCTGTTTTGACCATGTAGTTTTTTCCTGTCAAAAGTTATGAAGCAAATAAACTCAAGCAAGTAGCATATGTTGTTCAAATGTAGGTATAGATTATATATAGGGATATAGATTACAGAATACAAATTAGTTATGCAGTGTAGTTATGCAGTGTGAAATTATTTCACCATATCGTCTTTCAATCAAAAATGTAATTTTAATGATTATGAGTAAAAAAATGATATGGTGAGTTTTACTCGCAATCTAAATTGTTGAAATATAATTCAAATCTTAGTAGCGAGAAATATTGCTGCTAATATTGAAACAGTAGTATTTGAATCTGTACATCAGTGTAGAAGCAACCTTGAGTTTAATGTACAATTTTTATGTATTATAGCAATACCCTCTCTTGGCTTATAATTTTTTTTTTATGCAAAATGGTCCATGGCATTTGATTTAATTAACATACCACATTTGAAATGTTATATGAGTTAGGGGTTCCAGTCCCCTGCCCTCTTGGTATTTGGTACTCCCCATCCTTCCCTAGCCCTCTCTACTCTCTGCTTTACCTCTTAACCCATTTCCTTACCTAGATCCTGTTAAAAATAAAAAAAGTCTTCAGAGCGTCATGGTGGTCTAGTCCTTTTACATTTGGTACAATAGAGAATATCTATGGTCAAACTTTCCATGGCCTCACAAGACTGGTGTGTCTGTTTTATTAAATGTCTGTACTACAATTAACTCAGTTATGTGTCCTGCTTTGCCTTTCCTGCACAGAGCTGTTTTTACTCTGATGTGTGTAATGTTTTGTTTATTCTGACACAGTTTCATAATGCAAAGTTAAAAAAATATACTATCTTTGGCTTAATAATCAATTTGTTTTTTTAAAAGCAAAATGATGAGCAAAGCAGGATGTAGTAACTGATCATTGTTCTCAAAAAAACGAATTCATAGGCCAAAAGAGGGTGTGCTGCTAGTGTTTACACACTATTCTTTCATACTGTATAATGCATTAGCTTATAGTAATATATTTTATTGCCTTGTGAATTAATATTATAAAACGAAGAATGATCAGACAAAGATTTAAAACAACATGACCAAATCCACATGTACACAGCGACACCTTAGTACTCTTAACACAATCCACTTCTCATTTTCCCTAACACAACTACTTTCTTCTATGACGGCATTGTCCTGCCCTAATCAGTCTGCCTCTTCTACAACAATTTAGCTCCAGCTACCATAAACAATCTCCGACAATCCAAACCACAACCATGGCACACCAAACAGACCCGCTACCTAGAAATTGCTCCCACACTGCAGTATGCCAATGGAGGAAATCTCGCCCCTATCCTGATTTCCTCCTCTATCAATTAATTCTTTAATTTTACAGCACTTCCCTTTCAATTGCCAAACAAGCATACTTCACATCTCCAATACATACTTAAAATATCTCTAATTAAACAAGATATTTCCTTATACCAAATTCCACACACTCCACACGCTCTAAGCTCCTTCACCTACACTCCCCAATCTACCATCAATTCTTTCTGTCCCATAACTAAAGACTAAGTCTCTGCACTTATCTCATCACCTTATCCTACAACCTGTTCCCTTGACCACTATTCCTGATAACTTCTGGGCTCCTACTCATCCACTGCATGCATGCCCACCTCTAACTCACTTTTTCAACCTGTCTCTCTCCACTGGCACATTTCCATGCTCCTTTAAACAAGCGCTCATCTCAACAATTATAATGAAACCATCTCTCGATCCAGCCTCTCTCTCCAACTAACGCCTTATTTTCTCATCCCCTTTGCCTTTAAAATACTTGATCGGTTGTTGCTGTTTTCCTTTCTCTTCTCTCATTACATTATCTATCTCTGCAGGCTTCCACCCTCAACATTCCATTCAAACTGCTCTCACAAAAATGATCAATGATCTACTTACTGAAAGTCTAAGGATCATTTCTCCATTCTTATTGTCCTGACTTCTCTGCTGCTTTTGACACTGTTGATCACGCTCTTCTCGGCCTCCAGTATCATCTCTACGCTGTTGACACTCAAATCTATATCTCTTGCTCTGACCTCTCCCCTTCTGAACTATGGTGTGTAATCAACTATCTTTCTGATATCTCCACATGGATATCCGAATGCTACCTAAATTTCAACATGTCCAAAACAGAAGTTATCATCTTCCCTTCTTCCAGTTTCACCATTCCCCCTCAAATCTCCCATACTGTCAATAACACCACAATTTCCTCAGTCTCCCAAACCCTTGGTGTCACACTTGACTGCAACCTCTGCTTTAAACCTCACATCCAGAGTCTCTCCCAATCCTGTTGACTCTACCTTAGAAACATTGTCAGAATACACTCTTTTCTTAGCCAATATGCTGCTAAAATACTTATTTATATTCCCATCATCTCTCTTCTTAAAAACCTCCCACTATCTGGAATTCCTGACACCAATATATTTCCATTTTAACCAATCCTAAATGCTGCTGCAAGACTAATCCGCTCTTACTGCTCCATATCTGCTGTACCACTTTGCAATTATCTACACTGGCTCCATGTGTCCTCCTGAACTCAATTCAGATTACTTACGTTTACCTACATAGCTCTCAATGACATCACCCCTTCAAACATCTCAAATCTTATATCAAATTAGTCTCCCTCTTGCCTTTTTATATCTACTTCTGACCTGCGCCTTGCCTTGTCTGGTAACCACTACTCACTGCTGCCTATAAGACTTCTCCTGTGCTGCTACCCACTAATGGAATTCTCTACCACACCTAATCAGGCTGTCCCGCAGCCTTCAAATCTTTAGAAACTCTCTGAAAACCATCTCTTTTTTTGGAGCTTAC
This sequence comes from Mixophyes fleayi, assembly GCF_038048845.1. Classification (NCBI taxonomy): domain Eukaryota; kingdom Metazoa; phylum Chordata; class Amphibia; order Anura; family Limnodynastidae; genus Mixophyes; species Mixophyes fleayi. The sequence continues at coordinate 150,790,901 of NC_134406.1, read as the reverse complement.
CTAATCCCCGATGATGCTACTCACATTAAATCACCCTCACAACATTTATTTTGTTTACCTTGTATGTCCCTGTTTTTTGTATGTCCTGTTTTACTTACAGTGTGGTGTTGTGGAGCAGTGTGGTGCCTTACAAATCTATAATAATAATAATAATCATAATAATAATGATAAGGTTATTACAAAAGCAAAATTATCAGTGAAATATTTGAAAAAATATAAGGGTATTACATTTATATTAAGTGTATTATGTTCTTAAAATATCAGGCTCTATTACTCTACTATGTAATGTTGTTTGAAACCTCCACATTTATTTCTCTTCCTCCCTCATCTTAATCAATTATTACAACTTTTCAGTCACAGATAACCTTTATAAAACCACTCAGCTTGAATTATTGTCTGTTATGTTTATTCTTTAACATTTGTGTAAATTATCATACCAATTGACAACTTTAGTTTCAGTGATACTCGTTATGAAAATTACTTGGGCTTATTTCAATTATCACCCAGTGTTCAACTCTGTCAACATTGCATGTTAATAATGTATTGTCAAAGTCAGGATAGTTGAGGCTTCATTACAAATCGAAGTGCAAGTAAGTGTAACAATCCAATAGTATAATGATTACAGTAATTGTATGATAAAGCCATGCATATTTTTACTTCTAATTTCAGACATATGGACTTTTTTGTATTTTATATTTGCATTTTGATCGTTGCAAATAAACAAACTGATGCATGGAAAATGGATTTGAACTTACGTGTGTTTTTAGTTAAAATATACCCCTACATTCATATGCAAATTTGGATGCATCATATACTACTTCCACCTACAGAGGCAGAATGATAGAGGAAAGGGGCAGGCAAGTGTAGGCAGTGTACAGTAAAGGTGTGTTCTCCTGCCAAAAAAGTGCTCCAAGCACCAACACTCAGGTTTAAATTATTTTAGGATTTTGAGACTTCAACTTAAGTGCATCTGCACAATTATATCTCTCTTGAAGTGTTACTAGAGCAGATATTCAGTCTAGACAATGCAAGATAATAAACAGTATCTCTTAAAGTTAAACTGAAGCAAATTATACAGTCTTTAGCAAGGCAATATAATGCACAATGTCTCTTGAAGCAATGCTGATGCAAATGCACACAGCGTCTTTTTTGATAATACTGACCTAAACAATATCTCTTGATGTTATACTGGAGCAAATTATACAGTCTTTGGCAAGGCAAGATAATACAGAATTTCTCTTCAAGCAAGACTGGCGCAAATTAACGCAGAGTCCAGTAATCACTGTGAAGTCCCTTTTGAGAGAAGAGAATAGTTACAGCAGGCTGTGCTTGGGGATTCTGAGTTATGTATGAATAGCTTGTAGTTGCAGACCAATAGATAGAAGCCAGGAGACAAACAGTAACAGACGTGAATGATACTCCAGATATCATTAATCTAATATGAGCACAGTCAGAACCCAGCTAATTTGTATGTTGCATTGCAGAATACAAATAGTGCAGAACCAGGAACCAGTGCAAGGTCAGAAACAAAGTAACCCAACTACCCTCTTGTGCAGATGACCTGTTCAGCCTAAATATCCCTTGGGAAGTTGCCAACATCAGGGCAGTCATCAAAAATGTTCTAAAGGGCCAAATGAAATAAATAGCTGTTTGTGCTGTGGTGCCCATAGCATTGTTACAGAGGCTGGACAATTTAAGTGGTTGACACCTAGGTATAGATTACTTATTTTTCCTGAATTGGCAGGTAAACTCAGGTGCAGGAGGAATGGGATAGCAGATTCCATCTACCAATGGCGGCTGGTAGCTGCTAATCACATCTATAGATATCCAATAAACAGCAGATCAAAATTGGGAGACTTTTATATTATATTATGTAATATCATATTATATTTCATTTATACATGTATTATCAACCATAGTATCAACCATAGTAAATGGATGTTTCTATTAGTCTTCTGCTGATGTTATGTAGATTTATATGTAAGTGTTGTTTTAATGATATTAATAAATGTACTTTCATACTTTTATATGCTTCTTTAATAACTTCAATGTACTGACACTACAGTTTTAATAACTAGTCATGCACAACAAGTTTGCTACCCGTACTATCAATTTTGACTATGGTTAGATATTTGAGGTTTCCAGTATCCTCATTTAGTAAGGGTACACCACCCTCTGATGTCACGGACTATATATATATATATATATATATATATATATATATATATATATATAGTTATATTTAACTATTTACTGCACATTCTCAAATTGCCAAGTTCATCATTCCTTACTTATTGTGCTGATCTATTTTCTTCACACATGTTTTATGACTAATTGAAAGTACATGATTTTTTTTCTTTAGTAATCTGTCTATGTGATGAATAACACACATATTAGTAAGGAGAACTCAACATTTACTGGTGACAGCTGGATAACTGATTGAGTGTACTGTAAACCAAAACAAGCAAGCAAACATGATTGCTGAAAGTGCAGACTGCTGTTAAACCACAGTCAAACTTTGTCAGGAATTACCAGGAGAGACAAAAGTATGCTTTAAAGACTGATATTATTTTCCAGCTTTATACCATTTACTTATTTTAACCTTGATAGTTGTAAAAGTAAAAGGTAAAAGTAGCTCTTTTTGAATGGATATCAGTTTGTAAAATGATTGACCTTACAATACACAAGTGATACTATTATATATATATGTGTGTATCACTTGTGTATTTTACAGTCAATTATTTTACAAACTGATATCCATTCAAAAACAGCTACTTTTACTTTTACAACTGTCAGGGTATATGCCTTTCCCTTCTGCCCTGCCTTCCTCCAACCCTCTTCTTTATCTTTCTGTACTAACGATACTATATCTCGACCCCCTACTTACTCCTGTGCTTCTCTCCCCTCAGTGTTCTCATCCTTCAGTCCATATTGCTAATCTGTGTCTCCTTTTAGTCTCCTCTTCAGCTCTCCTCTTTAGATTGTAAGCTCCCTTGAGTAGGGCCCTCTTTTCTCCCCATCCTCCTGATTACCTTCACCTTTGCTCCCCCCGCCTCTTCTCTTCATTTTGTCACTTGACTCTTGCCCCATCTCTCCTCTTCTCCCATGCCTTTGCTTCTCCATCTTTGCTCTGATCTTGTACTACTGGGCACAGGCCCAACCCCTTATTTAATCCCCACCTCCCTCCTTCCATTCACTTTCTATCTGTATATTGGAATTCACTTTAACCTCTTTCCTTTGTGCACCTTTCTATGCTTGGTACTTGTGCATAATGATTGCACTTTGTTTATACTTAAGGCACTTTGTTTTTACTGCACTTTGCTTTTGTACTAACCTGCTTGCTATGTATCTCGGTGTTACTGTTGAAGAATATAAACAGAAGAAATAACACAAATATATAAAAGATTCACAGAATACAGAAAGAGAGCTAAGCACTGGGTATTTAAAAGTAGAGGAGCATTCATGAACTGTTTAAGTGTCACAATTATATGCATTCCTGCTATTGTTGGCGCAACTCGGAGGAAGGTGCGGAGTCTAACGTGCCCCTGGTATTCACCAGGAGCCCCCGCAAGGAAGTATGGGCTTCGCTGCAGGGACACGCAGGTCACGGTCCTTCCACGAGTCAACAGCGAGATACAAGGAGATGTCAGACAGGCCGGGTCAGTAACGTTCTGGTAGTTCACGGTACACAAGGATGTCCAGGAGAATAGTGAGACAAGTCGGGTCGGAAACGTTGAGGTAGCGCAGTACAGAAGGAGAATCCAAAAGGGGTGGTCAAACGGTCCGGGTCAAAGGGTCACAGGCAGCACTGGCATAGTCAGGAACAAGGTAGAATACTGGTACACACACAATATGCTGGAGGCAGGAAGACCTGATACTCTGGCACAGGGGTCAGAACAGGAAGTGCTATAAAAAGCCCAGGGGACCAATAGCAGGGATGGGCGGCACCTAATTAGCGCTACAGCGCTATCCAATAGTGTCCTGAAAAGGCAGCCCTAATTAGCACTACTGTGCTGGATCCATAGCGTCCCGTTGCCTAACAACGGAACGCGCATGCTCGGATGGCCGCGCTGGGCGGCGGGGAACTTCTGCGTCTGGTTGCTAAGTAACCAGACGCGCTGGGTGATGACGCAGGCGGCCGCCCTGAGAGGCAGCAGGACGGCGCCTGACAGTATACCCTCCTCTTCTTCCCTCTCCTCTTGTTTGGAGACATTTTTTAAGAACAATAGGAGCATGGAGATCTTGCTTGTCCATCCATGATCTTTCCTCTGGACCATATCCTTTCCAATGGACGAGATATTGTTGTCTCCCATGAAGAGTACGAGAGGCCAAGATCCGATTGATCTCAAATTCTGTTCCGGCAGAAGTTTGTATTGGTGAAGGCCGACAAGGAGGTCGGAAGAATTCATTGAGCACCAGTGGTCGCAGTAAGGATACGTGGAAGGTGTTATGACATTTTAGGGAAGGAGGCAATTTCAACTTGAAACACACAGGATTGATGACCTGCAGAATGGTATAAGGGCCATCGAAACGTGGAGCCATCTTCATTGAAGGAACTTTTAATTTCAAGTCCCTGGTGTAAACTATACCTGATCCCCTATTTTCAGAAGAGGAGTGGCCCTACGATGACGGTCTGCAAAGACTTTGTTATGCTGTGTGGCTTTGAGTAACGCTGTTTTAGTCTTGGCCCAGATGAGTGCAAATTTCTGATAGAGTGTATCTACAGCTGGCACTGATGAGGGAGATACAGGAAACGGATCTGGATAAGTAGGATGATTTCCATAGACAATGAAGAACGGGGAAAACCCTGTGGATTCATGAACATGTTGGTTATGGGAGAATTCTGCCCAAGGAAGAAATTGAGACCACTTGTTCTGGTTGTAGGAAGTAAAACATCGAAGGAAGGTCTCCAGATCCTGGTTGATCCGCTCCATCTGCCCATTTGTTTGGGGGTGATACCCCGATGAGAACTTTAGCTCAATACTCAACTTGCGACAAAAGGATTTCCAGAATCGGGAGGTAAACTGGACTCCACGGTCCGAAACAATCTCCTTAGGACAGCCATGTAACTTGAATATCTCTTTGATAAAGATATCTGCAAGACTTGCGGCCGTAGACAATCCAGTTAGAGGAATAAAGTGTGCCATCTTAGAGAAGCGATCAATGACCACCCAGATAGTGGGGAACCCTGTACTGGAGGGTAGATCTGTGATCTAATCCATGGCCGCACTCTCCCAGGGAGCATTAGGAATAGGAAGTGGACGGAGTAATCCTGCCGGAGCTCTCCTAGAAGTTTTGTGTGAGCACAGGTAGTACAAGAGGCCACAAACTTACATATATTCGACCGTACCGTAGGCCACCAGAAACGACGACACAGTAAAGCTGTAGTCTTTTTATTCCAGCATCACCGGCAATGCGAGATGAATGGGCCCACTGTAGCGTCTTGAGCCGAAGATGGGGTTCAACAAAAGACCGGCCAGGAGGAGGTGAGGATGGCTTAGTTCTAGTGAAGGCTACAATCTTAGAAGGATCAATGATATGCTGAGGAATCAAAGGTTTTAGGCGATCCGAATCGTCAAATGAGCGAGACAGAGCATCCGCTCGTCCATTCTTGGTACCAGGACAAAATGTGAGTGTCATGTTGAATAGGGCAAAAAAGGATGCCCACCGGGCTTGCCGTGGGTTAAGGCAACGTGCCTCCTGAATGAAAACTAAGTTCCGATGGTCAGTAAACACGGTGACAGGATGTATGGCCCCCTCCAACAGATGTCGCCATTCCTCCAGGGCAGACTTGATGGCCAACAACTGCTTATCCCCAATTCCGTAATTGCAATCACTAGGAAGAAATCGTCTGGAGAAGAACCCACATGGCTCGTGCGAACCAGAAGGAGATTTTTGAAATAGCAGAGCTCTAACGCCTACAGAGGATGCATCCACTTCCAGAAAGAAAGGTTGTTCCTGGTCTGGCTGGGAAAGAACAAGGGCTGAAGAGAATGCCTTTTAATCTTGTAAAGGCAGCGGTGGCCTCAGGGGAGCCAACCCTAGGATTTGCAGCCTTCCGGGTTAAAGCAGTGATTGGTGCAATGATGGAGGAGAATCCTGGAATAAATTGGCGATAATAGTTAGCAAAGCCAATAAACCTTTGGATAGCTTTAAGCCCTTGTGGTTGAGGCCAATTCAGGATAGCCGTCACCTTAGAGGGATCCATACATAGACCTTGACCTGACACAATGAAGCCCAGAAATGGTACTTGAGTTACTTCGAATACGCATTTCTCTAATTTGCAATAGAGATGGTGCTTCCGGAGTCTGCGTAAGACCTCCTTTACATGTTCCTGATGGGCTTTCAGATCCTTAGAGAATATTAATATGTCGTCTAAATAGACTACCACAGAAGTGTACAACAAGTCTTGAAAGATGTCGTTGACGAATGTTTGGAAGATAGCCGGGGCGTTGCAGAGGCCGAAGGGCATCACCAGGTACTCAAAGTGCCCATCTCTGGTGTTAAAGGTCATCTCCATTTGTCACCTTTCTTGATGCGAATCAAATTGTAGGCCCCACAAAGGTCCAACTTAGAGAAAATTTGAGATCCACTGAGTCTATCAAAGAGGTCAGAGATGAGAGGTAGTGGGTACCGATTCTTGATGGTGATGCGGTTGAGGGAACGATAATCGATACATGGCCGTAGTGACCCATCTTTCTTCTTGACAAAAAAAAAACCTGCACCAGCTGGTCAAGTAGACTTACGAATAAATCCCCGTTTCAAGTTGTCTGCAATGTATTGGGACATGGCTGATGTCTCAGGACGAGATAACTGATAAGTCCGTCCCTTGGGGATCGGTTGGTTAGGAGACAATACGATAGCACAGTCCCAGGGACGATGAGGAGGCAGGGTCTCTGCTTCAGTCTTACTGAATACATCTTGGAATTCCATATAAGCAGCAGGGATACTGGTTAATTTGGAATGAGCCATAACTTGGGATCTCGGAGGCAAGACTTTGGACAAACATTTAAGACGACATCCGGAACCCCATGCAATCACTTGGACGCGGCCCCAATCCATTTGGGGAGAATGTATCCTTAACCACGGTAGCCCCAAGATGAGGGGATTGATGGACTTGGGTAGAACCAACAGTTGGATCATCTCGCTGTGAAGTGCTCCTACCATCAACCGAAGAGGAGATGTCACGGAGGAGATGGAGCCGTGAGTAACACGACTACCGTCAACTGCCATCAAGGATAACGGTTGAGGCAAAGTCTTTAAAGGTATTTGGAGCTGCGATGCCAGATCCACCGAAATCAAGTTTCCGGAGGAGCCGGAGTCCACAAAGGCCGTGGTGGAGAAGGTACCTTTAGGGGTGCTCAAGATGACAGCCATGAGTAATTCTGGAGAATTTTTGGAGTAGGGAGCAACAGTGGACTCTCCTAAAGCGGCCTCCCCGCCACCGTTTAGGAGGAAGAGTTTCCCGGTCTCTTGGGGCAAACTCTTAGAAGGCGTCCCGGATCTCCACAATAAAGACACAGACGTTGTTTGAAGCGTCTCTCTCTTTCCTCCGAGGACAATTTAGAACGTCCTACTTGCATGGGTTCATCCACTGGTAAGATGGGGTTTTGAAACTGAGGTGCTAGCCGAGGCATGAACCGTTTGTCAGGGGTGCGTTCTTGCGTGCGCTCCTTGTAGCGCAAGTCCACCTTAATGCACATTGAGATGAGGGAATCTAGATCAGCTGGAAGTTCTCTAGAAATCAGTTCATCTTTAATTTGGTCGACCAGACCCTGCCAGAAGGTTGCCACCAGTGCTTCGTTGTTCCATTTTAACTCGGAAGCCAGGGTCCGGAATTGAACCGTGTATTGACCCACGGACAGGTGCCCTTGACGGAGGTTTAATAAAGCAGTAGCAGCAGATGCGACTCTCCCGGGATCGTCAAAGACTCTTCTGAACGCCTCAATAAAAGTCTCAGAGTTGCTAAGGAGGGGATCCCCACGTTCCCATAATGGTGAGGCCCACGCAAGAGCTTAACCACTGAGGAGGGATACAAGGAGATGTCAGACAGGCCAGGTCAGTAACGTTCTGGTAGCTCACGGTACACAAGTATGTCCAGGAGATTAGTGAGACAAGCCGGGTCGGAAACGTTGAGGTAGCGCAGTACAGAAAGAGAATCCAAAAGGGGTGGTCAAACGGTCCGGGTCAAAGGGTCACAGGCAGCACTGGAATAGTCAGGAACAAGGTAGAATACTGGTACACACACAATATGCTGGAGGCAGGAAGACCTGATACTCTCGCACAGGGGTCAGGACAGAAAGTGCTATAAAAAGCCCAGGGGACCAATAGCAGGGATGGGCGGCACCTAATTATCGCTACAGCGCTATCCAATAGTGTCCTGAAAAGGCAGCCCTAATTAGCACTGCTGTGCTGGATCCATAGCGTCCTGTTGCCTAGCAACGCAAAGCGCATGCTTGGATGGCCGCGGCGGGGAACTTCTGCGTCTGGTTGCTAAGCAACCAGCCACGCTTGGTGATGACGCAGGCGGCCGCCCTGAGAGGCAGCAGGACGGCGCCTGACATTGAGTAAACAGATAAGTCTTGATTCTATGAGTGAGTTGGTGTATATAGAAAGCTGTAAAATGGTGCATGACAGGGGTACTGGTGCAGATAAGTGTACTCCTAAAATAACACTCTGTGACTTGCCAAAGAGAAAAAATTTCAACCAAGGACTGTGCCATTCATTTCAAAAAAATCTTCAAGCACTTTATTAGTATCCCATAATCCATAGTATCAAATGCTGAAGAGAGGTCAAGGAGGATTAAGATCCAACAATTGCCTTTATGTCATATCCCCAGAAGATCATTAATCACACACATCAGGGCTGATTTAGTACTATGTCATCTCCTGAATCCTAGCTGAATGAATCATAAATGTCAGAGTTGATAGATGGTAGTCCACTTGGATTGCAACCACGTTCTCAATAGCTTTCCCTAGAAATGAAAGGTTTGATACCAGTCTATAGTTAATCATGCAATCTGGGTCTAAAGAAGGTTGTTTTAGAAGATGCATGACAACTGCTTCCTTTAGTGGTTAAGGAAACATGTCTGTCTTCAAGTTATATTGTACTATTTTTGCAAATACTGGACCAATGATATCTGTAAACCCAATTGAAAGGTTTGTTGGGACTGGGTCAAGTGGTGGGATATAAACTTACGGTAATTTCAGCTATAAATTATATATCCTGGGTGGACAAAGCTAATACAAGAGGCCAGATAACCCTCATTCGTAAGATTAGAACCTTGACACTTGTTTGACGGCAGTGTTGGGATTCCAGCTCAGGAGAATGAAAACTTTTCATCAAAGAATATTGCAATCTGGGAGAGGGTTTAATCAGGCTTCAGACATGATTGTCTGCAAAGCCTTAATACCACATAGAAAAGCTGAACTGGTGTGTTATTTGATGCCATCATCTCACTTGACTCACTTCTTGCGGAGGTTCGGGCTAGTATACTTCACTATGTTTGACTAGTGCTAGCTTAACTACTGCCCGCTAGCCTGAAAACAATTTTCTTCAAATCGCTAATACCGTTGTCAAGCCACGCTACTTAGTGGTGCAGTATGTGCTGTTGTATACAAACAGAAGCAATAGTATCCAGTGTGGCCTTCCCATCCCTATTATAGTAATGAACAAGAGAACAATAATCCACAAAGTCACCCATTACATCTAATAAATCTGTCAGAGCTTGGGAAGTAACAACCATCAGTGGATAATGCCTGATCATCTTCATGGGGGAAGGTTATATTTTTAGGCGTTAAGACTGAAATCCGAATGGGGTTGGGATCTAACCTAGTAACTAGGTTTATAAATAAGTCACAGATTCCTAACACAATATAAAAAATGCAATTAAATGTGTGACCACTTTTATGGTCAGTAAAAGTATTAACTTATGAGAGCTCCAAAGAATTCCTTGTGCAGAGAAGGTCTTGACCAAGGTTTCTCATGAGAGTTTCTCATTAATCCATACATTTCAATCCTCCAGAATAAGCCATATTTTATGCTCCAGAAGTAGACCAGCAGCAATTTCTGAGATTTATTGAAGAAATATCCTCCACTCTCCTTGGGGCTGTATATGAGATGAAACCCAAACCTGAAAACCTCTGGGCAGCAATAAGCTCAGGTTACCAAGATTTTCCCACTGTGTGAGCCATAAGTTTCATTTTTTTAAAGCAGATGGCCATTCACCTCCCCTGTGGTCCTTTGAGCAGTGTATAACATAATTATTGGTTGGGACTACAGTTTCCAAAATATTGAATTTCTTTATTTTTAGCATAGGCAGACAGATCTCAGAATTTTGCTTCTTTGAACACTATACCATCTGTTGGGCACCACTTCTATCTGTCTCCTCTTTAGAAATGGGTATGATTAGGAGGTCAAGGGACTTAGTGAGGTACAGAGGACAGTATATTTTTGGCCATCCTGTCCTCCATGGTAGTGCAGGTGAGTATTTGTTAAAGATGCCAAGGCATTGAAGGATGGAAGCCTGTAATGGTTTAATAGGAACTGCAGCACATGGTGGGTGAGGTGAATGAATGGAGCTACGGGTGTAAGAATACATAATCAATAGTAGCTAAATTGAAAATCTAGAACTGGCGGTATGATTAATATAAGTGAAAGTATGTGATAGTAAACACCGTATAACAATCCACTTCAACCACTGGTCATCGGTGAAAAAGCAAATGTGGTTAAGTCAAAGTGAGTTTTCTATTCTATTAGTGACTGAAATTAGTCCACAACCAAGCAGGTTTGGGGAGTAGTGTTTCTTGTGGAAGAGAGGGAAGAGTCCTTTCAAGCGAGCATTCCTCAAGTCCCAAAGTGTAAAGTCAGTATATCTGGTGGGAATCTGCTGGCGTCTTATGTTTTTAAATATACAGAGGTAGACTCAATTATTTGTTCTAAAGAACAATTCAGCCCACGCACTGTCACTGTTACTACGGTAATAGCTGCGCATCATTACCATTACTATGGTAATTTCCCCGCTGATGTTTGCTCACAGCTCTGTGAGCCACCAATAAAAATCCAGAGAAATTACTATAATAACGGTAACAATATGTAGCTATTACCGTAGTAACTGTAACAATGTAGGCGGCCGCGTTGTTCTAAAGAACAATGCGTCTAATTGAATTTAACCCACAGTATCCTTCCACCACAAATACAGAAAGTGAGAAAACTGTATATTAGTTAATTATTAAAAGAAAGGAGAGTTATTTGATGAATACATGTCAGAGCAGAAAAAATTATTTATGGATGTCTTGGATGAAACCAGATCTAGTTTATTTTTCACAGTATCTTGCTTTGTGGTATTCAGTGCAAAGGATTTGTGGATCTTGAGGAATCTTCAGTGTAAGCAAATGTATTGTTTAATCCAATGGGAATCACCATTCAGGAAAACCATCTGCTAATTTCAGAAACATGCTGGCATGGAGTAGTTAAAGTTCATTGTAAATCTATGTGTATTTGCAGTGATTTTGTAGTAAATTGTGTTCAATTTAAGCTGGTTAATATAAAGGTTCATGAGCAGGTAGAAAGTAAAGAAGCCAACCTGGGGGCGCTCAGTGACAGGTGACGTTGAGACCAGTTACTTTTCAGAGAATTTAGCTCATGGTTATTATTTTATTCCAATTTTTACTAACTTTTATAGAATGTATGTTTCCTGTAATCTACTTTGGGATTTCAAAATAATTACAAAGTGCAATGTGTGGCATTTTGTTTATCTGCCCTTTAGAAGGTTGTGCAAACTCACAGTGAACTGTTTCCATTAGGATTTTGAAGCAAAATGATAGAAATTGAAATTGTGTCTTCAATATTAATGTTTGGAAACAAGGCTGAATCCTTGACTTTTTATCACTATTCTTCAGATTTCTTTGTAATATTAGACTGTGTAAATGTGCATGTAAAGAATATGTTTTAAATTATACAAAGACGTTCAATAGAGGAGAAGATACAAAGTAGACTGAAACACGTATAAATCAATTTGTGACACATGACCTATGGAAATAACTGGTGTAAAGGAAAGACAAGAAATATTTTAAAATAATGTTTAATACCTCATTACTCTGGAACTGCTGAACTTTTCCAGTGTTTTTTGAGCAAACCTTTCAAAATGAAATTATGGCAAAGACCATCAGAGCAGGAGATAAAAGGAGAAAATGTAAAAAAAAATAATTGGCATTTTGCTATCTTTGATAAAAGCAGAATAATATTCAGACTCTGCTAATATACTACACTTAGAAGTCAGTATTGTGCTACTTTGTGCAGTGCTGAGAGAATGCTTCTGAACCATTCTGCACTAATTTGGTCTAAATGAGAACTGAATGTGGACTGATGGAGTAAAATGTGCTTTTTTTTTGTACCTGTTCATGCACATGAAAAACACATATCCATATTACACATTTTGCATATTTCTGACTGGAGCCTCATTGCATCTGGAAATACTGAACAAGGGAGGGAAAAAACGAGTAGAGTTAATACACTGTACTTGGCCTACGTAAGCCTAGTACAGTGTATTATTGCATTTATACTCTACTTAGAGGTAGAGACAGACGCAGATATGCCTGTCAGGAGGCATATCTGTTGTGGGTGCAAAGATCCATGCTGATGATGATGATGATGATGATCAGCATGGATCTTTGTACTTAAAAAAATGTATCCACCACCCAAAAAAGATCCCAGCACCAGCGCTCATAGCTTTAGCTGGTAGCGGCAATTGAAGGGGGATGAACAGTCTGTAAATATTATCTAAATACAGGGTTGATGACACTATAACAAGGAAGTCTGCAGTGTAAGGTCCTCTGCCAGGTCAGCCCTAGCCTGTTCAGCACAGAACTGGAATCTGACCCACAAAGAAAAGTGCCTTCCAGAAGAAAAAAGTTTTGTGCTGAAAGCACTAGGACTCTTCCCACACCACTGGAATGGTGGGTGTAGGGTAATAACAAAATTAATTATGTAAATGTATCTCTTTTATTTTTTTAATTATTATATGACTGCTGTATCAAAGGCATAATGATATACTGTATCATTAAGCTTTACTTTTACACAAACATTTATGTCTATGTGATGATTTGCACAGATTATATATGGCAATGCATATAGGAATAAATTTTCCTTTTTTTCAATACGCTTTTTCCATTGTAAATTATGCAATTTTATGTTCAAGTCTGCAACAAGCCAGAATATGTAACTTCTTTATAAGGAATAGACTATGTATGCTCAATAAGATTATCTAATTTTGGTATGCAAAGTCTTAACCCGTCTTTTGAATAAATAAAAAAAAACAAAAAACATGGGGTTGATCAAAAGAGTAGATAATTCACAACCATACAAAAATAATTAAAAAAAATGTCTGCAACATTCACTTATCGACCAAAAATTTTAATTACATACTTACTGAGTACATAAAAGAATCAATATAATAAAGGAAAAATATATATATATAAAAAAGCTTATTATTATAGTGACAACAATGATTTGCCCTTGGCACATGATTTCAACAATTCTACAAGGAAAAAAATACTGGTGCTAATGTGTATTAATAGTTCCAAATTATAATTATGTTTATTAGTTATTTGAGCTTATTGTACTATCAATGTTAATATTGAGTAATATGTTTGCTGTAATATAAATCCAACAACTATTAATACATGTTGCTCCCAATTAAGTAAGTATAACTCTCACTTTCTTAATAAAGCATCCGGATTGACCGTAAAATTCATCCACAACCAGTAATGTCACAAAGGCTAGTTCAAGCGACTTTCTGCCTGTTTGACGCCTGGGGACATGTGGCTTCAGCAATTCAACAGTTTTAAACTGTCCACCTAACATCTTTACCTGTCAGGATTTCATTCTATTTTTAAGGTTTAACAGCACTTTGATAGTGTTCACTATTCAATTTACTTCTATATACATATTTTCCTTTTTGTCTAGTCAGTGTATTTGCACAATTTTGCATTCTCCCCAATAGTTTGGGTAGAATTTCAAAGATATCTCTACAACATTAGCAGATAGTTTCAGTAATGTACAAATGAGTTGCTTTAGCTGAGATAACTATGCTTATCTATATACGATATAAGCAAGAATCACTAAGTGTACACACTTGAAACCAGATCTCTCTCTTAATGTTATACTTCACTAGATATGGCTTTACATATTAGACATAACACTAAGTATGGCTTTCCATTAACGTCAGATATGGATCTGTGTGTTTTACCTTGCATCATCTATAAGACTTGGTACCAAATATAGTTATGTATAACATACTTAGTACTAGATGTGTCAATATACCATTTCTAGTTCTAGGAAATTTAAATAAGAATTTTGTTACTAGCATTTAGAGTTCTAATACTAAAAGGGGAAAAATAGTAGCCATTTAAAGATCTCTTTACAAAAAAATAGAAGCAGCTAGATAGTGCTGCTGATAGTCATCATCATCATCCCTTAAATTTGTACCAACCCTCCTTCACTTGTGAGAGGTATGTATCCTGACAGACTTCTCCATCCACATGTAATTGAATCTTAATTTCATGATTACACCCATAATGTACTCAGCTGAAACCCATCCCTCCAACCTACCACTTCTGTAGGTAAACAGTCGTAAGTTAAAGATACGTAAAAAAAAAATTGATACAAACTTATGCAAACATTTTTAGTGTGCAAGGACAGTGTGAAAATGTGCATCTTACACCAAAAAAAAAGACATGCAACTTAAAATGTGTCTTGTTGTGACGGGTATTTACATATATTTATCACATACATTTCACTCATGATGTTTGTAAATTATGAGTATGACAATTATTTGCTTCTCTGTGTTTCTAGATTATGCTACTACTCAAAATGTGTTCTCTGGTTTATTTAATACCATTGTGCAAAGAGCAAAGATGTGCTGCAGTGCATGATAGTCAATCCCATTTATCTATTTGTTATAGTGGACTGTCCAGTCCTACTGTAACAAATATATTAATTTTTTAAATTTTACATGTGTTGAAGGTTTCTTTTCATGTAGGTCATACACCCCTATGGTTAAGGTAATTAGAATGCTAGTTATCTCTGCTTTGAACATATTCCATTATTTTGATGCCAATGTATTGATCTATTTCCTTTTTTAGGAATAATCAGGACAGCACTACCAAATATGGACAGAGAAGCCAGAGAACATTATTCTGTTGTTATTCAAGCCAAGGACATGGCAGGTCAAGTTGGAGGACTCTCTGGGTCAACTACTATCAATGTTACACTTATTGATGTCAATGATAATCCACCAAGATTTCCTCAAAGTATGAAGGTCCTTTCTCTTTGTTCTTCTTAACAATCTTGTTATTTAATTGTAATGTGTAAAAAAGTCCAGTGCTGTAGTATCTAATTTATTCAAGCATGTGTGAAAAGCTGTACACAATTACAAGGCATGGAGTTAAAACAAATCCTCTTTTTAACCATTTATCACTGGTAATCCTATAATTAAATCTAAAATAATACTAGCCTGCCTAAAAATGACTACAGAACAACATTCTCAATGCTAATGAATCCATGTAAATGTATTGCTCTTTTGAAATACAATTTTCACAAGCAACTATAGTTTAATATGGAGTTGGTATAGACAGCATACTCTATCCAACTTATTGAATCCATGCCCTAATTAATTCATATTGGTCTGACATAAATTAAATATATGTCCCTAACAAAGTGTCTTCTTAGTTTTTATAATATATGATTAGGCTTTCAGGTTGACCATATATTGCTACTATGAAAGCATGCAATATGGCTCTTCACTTAATACAATGCAGTTAATTAGCACATTATATTTGTAAATTGTATTAAAAAGTTAACCATTGGTCCCTATATCATTATCCCAATGAAATCTCTGTGAGAATAAATTAACAAGACAGAAATGACAGTTATACATATCTATACTCCCTTTTCCTGTACATCCTTTACTACCCGGCCATTGCAACTTTTCTAAATGCTCATTCAGTGTATATGCTACTGAAATATCAACCCTTGCACTCTCCCTATCTGTTGGGGCACTCAAAGCCATGTTCTCTGTCCTCTGCTTTTCTTTCTTTATAGTGTTTCTCTCTAAACTAATAAGTTCCTTAGATCTCCACTACCAACTCCATGCTGAAGACACACAAATCTATGTTTTCTCCCCTGACCTCTCTCCTTCTCCTTTTTCCTGAGTGTCCAACTGTCTATCTGTTATTGGATGTCCCAAAGCTAAACAATAGTGCTCATCATCTTCTCTCTTTCTAGTGACACTACCCCATCCTTTCTCTAATTATCTCCTGTCTTGTCTATTGCAACCTCTTTTGTCTTCCTCTAACCCATCTTTCCCCTCTACAAATCACTCTAATTAGCACAGCAAAACTGATCTTCATTTCTTGCAGTGCCACATCCTCTTGCAGCACTCTGCAAATTTTTATATTGGCTCCCCAGTATCTTTAAATCAATTCAAGCTGCTCACCTTCAAAGCCCTCACTGACGACTCTGAGTCATACATCTCTAATCTCATCATGAGATACACTCCATCTTGCCCTTTTCAATCTACCTCTGACCTAACCTACTCCACTCCTTCTCTCTGATAACCGCATCTCACTTCCAACCCCAAGACATCTCCTCTGCTTCTTGCCACTTATGAAACTCCCTACACTGTTTGACCAGACTCTCCTCCAGGTTTTAATCTTTCAAGCTCTTCCTCAAAACACACCTTTTCACTATAGCGTATCCTATTTCCACATGAAATTGCGCACTCTGCATTTTCTACCAGCTGCAGTCCCATGTCCATTTCAAGGTCCTCCTGTTTCTGTTGCCATAGCATTGCCCTCTTCTTCTAGACTTCAAGTTCTCTCTAGAATCTGCTTACTTATACATCTCCACCATCAGCTTTGCAAGTACTTCTTCTGTTTTTATGTACAGGTTATACTGTATGATTTGTAACTCTGACTATTTGGCATAGCAGAGCTTGGTGGCAACATTCAAATAAACAATTTTGATAACAATTATTTTAATTAACACAAACAATATTGTCATAAATTGTATTTAGCAATTTAACAAATCTTTTGTTAAAAATCAGATTTGTTTATTTAGCATAAATGCAATTTTATGAAAAGATATTTCATTTTTGTTGAGCTATGCAAAACAAGGGGGTATATTTTTACTGTCCAACTCCTCCAATTGGCTGGTACAAACACTGTCATCTTGCCTCACAGACCCTTACAGACCCTTCTACTTTGATAGAAAACCACCAAACTTGCACCAGTAGAAACTCAGGTGTGTGACATCATCAAAGATGTTTAACCCTTATGCCTCATTTCTGTTGCCTATAGTGTCTCATTAGTGTTGCTCTTTGCAAATGACCCTTTAAGAGGTTTCTGCTGCAAATGTAATAATTATAAAACAAAATTGTATTTGTAGTTTATATTATGTAATCTAGTTTCTATTTGTTGTAGAATATTATTTTATATATATATCAAGTAATGTTATACCTATGTTATACCTAATAATAATGTTATACCTAAATAATAATGTTATGCCTACAGCACATTTTATTGCATAGCAAACTTAGTTATTGTTCCACTAAATGTTGTGCAAGGGAGTAAATTTAATAACTATCCAATACTTTTTTATAAAGGTTGCATTTACATATTTTTAGGGGAAAATTGATCTCTCTTTTTTATTACAACTCCACTTGCAACACTGATCACCTGTTCAGACACTGCATTAACTTGAACATGGGCAATAAAGCAATTTTAACATTTGCATTGAAAATGATTGCCTGTGTTAAAGCTTTTTGGTTGATATTCCAGTGAATCACAATCATGACAGGATTTTTATTTTCATTTTGATCCCATCTGTGCATTTCAACAAATATACAGATTGAGATCTAAATTCATTACCTGTGTTTTCAGATATTTAGATAAGTAATGGTGCTAATGACAAGTGCAGAAAACAAAATGAAATCAATTTGTTCATCTCTGTTTTCTACTTTATGACATTTTCTTTTAAAGCAGCTATCATTAGAATACTTGACTTACAGTTAAAGTAATAATAAAAATCTGGCATGATAAACCATGGAAAAACATAAACAGCATGAAAGAGAACAAAGAAGAAAGCATTGTGCTCTGATTATCTATTTACAAATTTATATCAGACAAAAATTAAAGTAGTTTTGCAGAGGTTGGCAATCATGAAGCCAAAATTTCTGATTAATAAATTGATTCACTTATTTTATTCTAGAAGCAGATGAATAGTTTTTAAACCATTAACCCTTCTGAACTCTGTTTTACACTAACATCTGGCTTTTGCCCCAGTAAACTTTTATATTTTGGACCTTCATTTTTTTGCTAAGATCTGTTGGTTGGTTTGTCTAACCTCAAATTATAAGATTAAAATTTTTCAACTAAGACATTGAAACTGCTGATTCTTGCTTTCCTAAGCAGGACTAGGATGATATGCTCAAAAGTATTTGAGGGCTTTTACATTGGTCTTAGGTTATTGTACTGTGTTTTAAGCTCATGTGGACTTTTAAGTCTGGCAGGGGAACTATATGTTTCCACTTTATAAGCTTAGGTAAATGCTTCTTTGCAGAGTGCTTGGAGGGAATGGCAAATGAGTCTCCATTCGATTAGGCCTAATTCTCTGGCCAGCCAGTCACATAATGGCCTGATTGTTAAGTTGCAGCTAAACTCAATGGACCTGAGTCATTAAGGAGAGTAAGCAAAACAGGATTAGATGTTCTCCTGGGAAAAACATGTTACAATTCAAGGGGTGTAAATTAGTTGATTATTTTATGTAAGGAAAATACTGGCTGCTTTTTCATGTAGCACACAAATACCGGATAGTTTTATTTTTACACTGAAATTTATAGTTGATCTAGGACATGCCCTACCCCAACTTTCAATATGTTTCCCCATTTTAAATTTACTTCCCCCTCCAATATAACATGGTTTTGCCAAGGTGCAAAGTTACTTATTTTTTTTGCTTTGCTCTCCTTAGCGAGCCAGGCCCAATGTGTTATCTTTTTAATGGATGGGACTGAACACATTCGCTCACTAAGGAGGTGAAGAATGATGTTCATTATAGGGTGAGCAGAGGAAAATGCATTGTTTTTCACTTCTGTATGTGCTGGTTGTAAGTCCCTTCATAATATAGAGGAAATTATATTTAGGGAAAGAAAGACAGTCTTAAGATTTTGAATTCATATGTTTTTTGTTATGTTGTGTGATGAAATGGATTGATATCTTAACAAGCCTGTCTCTCATTTCTTATGAAATGTGGTGTATAACATGTCATTTTTATAGTTCTATTAGTGTTTTCCACGTCACCAGAGTGCAAGTGCAGTCTCTCATTACATGTTAATAAGGAGACAGTGTAACCATGCATATATAGGAGACTTTTTTCACTATGTGTTACCCATTGTAAAATTCTATATTGTTGACATTGCAATGATACTGTTATATAAATTAAAGTAAGGTGGGCTATGGGTAAGGTTCTAGTGGAGTCCAGATCCAGGATACAGGTGAAGGAGAAGGAGCTGCTTTCATTCTCCCCTTCATTTCTCTACAGTAAATCCTGGTCAGCTGAGAGCTAGTCCTGGCTGAAAAAGCTTGTAAGGGATTAATACTGGGAGTGTTATTTAATCACCTTGGTCTTGTCCCTTAATTAACCTTAATATGTTTCCATTGTCTTTATCCAGACACCTTGGTGGCATTGCAGCAGGGGAACAAGGGACATATTGAGAGGAGAAGGGAAAGCCCTGTAACAGTCATTTTTGACAGACAGCAACTCTTACGGGCTCCCACAATCTAAGGCCACCCCTGACCCAGTCCCTGGAGCGTGAAAAAACTACAGGGTATAGGGGATAAAGTGAGAGATAGGGGAAGTGGTTGATCATCATCACCATTTATTTATATAGTGCCACTGATTCCGCAGCGCTGTACAGAGGACTCATTCACATCAGTCCCTGCCCCATTGGAGCTTACAATCTAAATTCCCTAACATATGCACACAGACAGACAGAGAGAGAAATTGAGACTAGGGTCAATTTTGATAGCAGCCAATTAACCTACTAGTATGTTTTTTTTAGGAGTGTGGGAGGAAACCGGAGCACCCGGAGGAATCCCACGCAAACACAGGGAGAACATAAAAACTCCACACAGATAAGGCCATGGTCGGGAATTGAACTCATGACCCCAGCGCTGTGAGGCAAAAGTGCTAACCACTTAGCCACTGTGCTGCCCATTTTAGTTTCATTCTGGCAAGAACTCCAGCACTTAAATCTAGGCTTCTGCTGGACTGAGCATCCAGCTAGGACATCTGCAGCTCAGAAGAATTCTATGAGTCTTGTTACTTGGTGGGCCTGATCTACAAGGGAGACCAAGAGCTTCACTCCTACCATGCTGGTAGAGGAAATATCATCAGGCTGAGTGGCTGGGATTTGGCAAGTCAGGACATCCAGGTGACTGAAGTTTCTTAAGCTAGTGGGATAATTGGCAGATAATGTTGTAAGCCTGCCTGGCATTTATTTACTGTTTGTATATAGAATTCTAGTGATTGTTTTTATTACAAAAAATGTACTATTGTACCTTTCCAACTGCATGTGCCTGAGTGACTATAGAAACCCTAGAGGGTTCTGGGTATGCTTCCCTGGTATTGGGTGGCAACGATAGGTAGCCAGCCAGTGTGAGGTGGGTATATTTGGGCAGGAAAAACCCAGTATCTTCACATGCTGCCTTTTATCATGAACAGTAAAACTGTCTGTGTGCTAGGTAAACCATACTTACTATAACAAGACTTAGTTTTACTTACACTGAACAAATGTAATGGACCGAAACACATTAATTAAAAGTCTGCTTCCTGTTACTACTAGAACGGAGTATGTTATTAAAACCTTGCTATAGCAGCTCATCAGGAAGCTTTCAGAGTGCTGCAGTTTGTCAACAATGAAACTGTATGTAACAGCTTAGTCAAAGCCTAACCAGGAAGAACAGAGAGAAGACCAAGTAGGCTTGCGAGAGGTTTTTCAGCAGCACAACCAGTATTAACTAGAAATTTTCCAGAAGGTGCAACTGTTATACCAAACACCATATGGTTAAGCTGCTTCCTTAAAAAAAATTACTTCACATGATGAAGAATGGCTGCAAGCCAGGGATTTAAAGAGGAGGAAACAGTAGAAGTGCATTGTACCCATTACCATAGTTACACAAGGACAACAGTCAGCATTCAACTGAAACTCCATATTCTACTCCATATATTTCCATCTCACCTTGGCTGCAAGCTTCAGAATGCAAGAAGTCTGTTTTGGACTTTGAACTTATTTCTTTCTAAGCTCATGAAAGTTTGTCTTTATCTGTCAGGTTTTTTTCCTTGCAACATCTGCTAAGTCTAGTCAGCCTGCTGTACTACTTGCTCAGCCACTCCCTCCCCCTGCAACAACTGTTTCAGTATGAAGAGTTGAAACTGAGTTTTGAGCTTTACTTTGGCTCACTTTCCTATTTCATGACTCAGCAAGAACTCAGCTACTACATTTTCTGTGCCTTATTACTCTCTATTCAACACGTCCACCCACTTCGCCTCATGGCTCCCCACATCATTACTCCATACTACATGCCCAAGACTAACCCCTCTATCCTCTGTTGCTCTCCCCTCCACCACATATCACCTTGTCCCTCCAGGACATTCAATCCTGTCAATCTTATTACCATCTTTCCTCTCAAACACCTTCCCCTGTCCTGTGCAGTCTGGAATGCAAGATCTGTCTACAATTAGCTCACTCCTATTCATGACCACTTCCTCTCCCATTCCTTTAGTCTGTTGGCCCTAACAAAAACATGGATCTCCTCTTCTGATATTGCATCCCCCGCTGCACTCTTCCATGGAGGTTTTCTCTTTCTCCAACACTCCCCGTCCTGGGGACCGCCAAGGAGGAGGTGTAGGTGTCCTACTGTCTCCCCTCTCCACCTTCGTGTTGCTGTCATCTATCATTCCACTGGCCCTTGCTCACAATTTCTTGATGACTTTTGCCACCTGGCTTTCCCAATTCCTCTCTTCGGATCTTCCCGTGAATATTATCAGTGATTTTAACATCTCTACCAACTCTTCTATTACTACAGCTGCCTTTAAATGACTAAATCTCGCTTCTTCCTATGGCCTCTCCCAGTGGACAACTTCTGTCACCCACCGTAATAGTTACTTCCTGGACCCCAACACATTGACATCTCCAACTTCCCACTCTCTGACTAAAATATCCTTTCCTTTACACTCTCTTTACCCTTATCCCCCACCCAAAGTTGCACATACAGCATCCCATCAACTGCATTGACTCTATCATCGTCGCGTCCTTGCTTGAACCCTTACTTGCTCCAATTTCTTCCCTATCTTACCTCAGTGCTGCTGTCACTCTTTACAACTCCTCACTCTCTGTTGCCCTTGACACTGCAGCCCCAGCTACCCTACTCCGTCTCCGCCAATCTAAACTCCAACCCTGGCACTTCCGTATTTAGCTGCCTCTTGTTTGTAACTACCTGGATGTCCCAGCAGTTCCCCAAACTCATTTCCTCCCACCAATATTGCTGTCCCTCAAATTTCTCCCTTTTGTAACATAACTCTCTCTCCTGTCACCAAAGCCAGCTCCTTTAGAGTCACTCTCGACTCTTCCCTCAGCTTAATCCCTCAGATCAATTCCGTCACCACATCCTGCCACTTCCTCCTCTGTAACATCATGAAAATCTGTCCTTTCCTCTCTCAGGAAGCAACCAAAATCCTGAGCCATTGACTCATCATTTCTTGTCTTGATTATTGCATCCTCCTTCTCACTGACCTTCCTGACTCTCACTTTTCTGACCTTCAATCCATAGAGAATGCTGTGAAAAGGTTCATCTTCCTCTCCTTTCACAACTGTTCTGCTACTCCTTTGCGTAAATTCCTTCATTGGCTGCCTATCCATTTCAGAATTTAGTTCAAGCTCCTTTTTTTTACCTTTTTATTTGAAAAATAGAAATATAACTTGCAATTATGTCACCCAACATGATTATACAATATATAAACAGCTTAACGTAATACTAAGAATATAATTTAATTACCTAACATATTCCATACAACCTATTTACTCAATTTTAAATACATTTTTAAATACATTTTTAAATATTTTTTTAAATACATCTTTCAGGTGAGGTTATTTTATCTGAATAGAGTCTAAACCTACTCCAAGAACCTACATTCTACATAAAACCTACCTCCCTTGATAATTGGATAGGAGGATTGTTTAATCCTATGCTTTCACTGACCTTCCTGACTCTCACTTTTCTTACCTTCAATCCATAGAGAATGCTGTCACAAGGTTCATCTTACTCTTCTGTCACAACACTTCTGCTACTCCTTTGTGTAAATCCCTTCATTGGCTTCCTATCAATTTCAGAATTTAGTTTAAGCTACTTACCCTCATGTCGAAGTCAGTAAATTGGATAAAGTCATTTCAATTAAAGTCTAGCAAACTTGATTGTCTTTGTCTGAAAAGATGCGTACGGTACGCTACGGCGTACAAGGGCACGCTACGGCGTGAAAGGGCGTGTGCATCCACTACACGTGGCAGCAACAATAATCGGTCTTTTACCACACATTCGCACGAACACGCATACTTATAAAATAGTACACATTAATGGTAGTTGCAACACATAGTCAGTTATGTCGAAATATAGTTGTATTTATATGTTATATCAGAGTTACATGCATATTAGTGAAATACACGGAATGGGTTGAAGGAATAACATCATGAGTGGTATCATAAT
The DNA here is from genome assembly GCF_038048845.1 of Mixophyes fleayi. Lineage (NCBI taxonomy): Eukaryota > Metazoa > Chordata > Amphibia > Anura > Limnodynastidae > Mixophyes > Mixophyes fleayi. The sequence goes on along the minus strand of NC_134406.1, from coordinate 150,767,085 downwards.
GAACCTTGTCACATATCCTACTGTTTGGTTCACTCTGCGAGGGAATCGCAGAGTGCATACGCAAGTTATGAATGATAGGGAATTATGAACTAATTAAGACTAAGGAATCTTGGCGGGAAGAGCAGAGCATACCCCCTGCTGAGATGATCCCCTCCTTTGGATTCCTTTGTATGAACTGGCCAATGATGACGACCCCTTGGACCTTCCTGAGACCTGGACCAATAGATGCAAGCTATTCCATCTTCATTGTATTACTGTATGTGATTGTGTATATAAGCAGCAGCTTGTGATCCAGAGTGCAGACTTCTTGTCCCCAGACTTCAGGATTGAATGACTGCACTGGATCCAGAGCGCCTGCGATAAGTAACGGCTGTATTTACTATTACTTTGCTTGAGCATATTATTCTACTTATTTGCGAATAAATCTTTGTGCTTTGGAAACACAAATCGAGGTTCGACAATCGTTATTGGTTAGCGACAAATACGCTTATAACACTCACTTGCAAAGCCCTTACCAACACTTCATTCCCTTACATCCTTACATCTCTGACCTTGTCTAATAGAAAAATACATACCCGACCACTCTGCTCCACCCCACCTCTGATTTTCGCCTCCATTCACCTCTTATTACCTACTCCCATGCTCGCCTCCAAGACTTCTGCCATACTGCCTGCTTCCCCTATTCGTTGGAACTCCCTACCCACCCTCACTCAAAACTCAACTTTTTAAGCTCACCTATCCTACCAACTCCTGTCCATTTTATATTTCACCTCCTCTTCCTTCGCCTGCCATCTCCATTTTCTCCCAATTGGTCCTACTGTCTCTCACCACTCCTCTCTCTAGACTGTAAGCTCTCACAGGCAGGGTACTCTACCTTTTGTCCATGTAAGTCAACTGTCTGACTCCCTTGTATGTTGTGTCATGCATTTTGCTGCACTCTATGTGAGTCCCCGTAGCATTACTCACACTGATCTGTGCTACTTATGTGTATTACCTCATCTAGTTGTTACTTTATTCTGTATCCGGTGCTACGGAACCTGTGGCGCCTTACAAATAAATCAAACAATAAATTATAATAATAAAAAAATAATGATGTGGAAGTCTATGTAACCATACCTACCTAACCATATTCAAGATGATAGCAAAGTTAAAACTTATTTGGTACCCTTTCTTTCTAGGGACAAAAAAGCATAATTTGAATTGAAAAGCATATTTTCCTTTTGAATAGCAAAGCTTTAAACAATGAAAAACTCAAAGCTGAAAACTTAACCCAGCTGGGTGTCACCATTTATCTCTGTTCTCATTGTCTGTACCACTGGGTGTTTTAAGTTCACGACTCCCCATTCTCAAATGCATCCACTTTGGCAAGAAATCATTGCAGCCAAAGTTCTTGACAGGACCACATATCATGGAAAAGGCTGTTACAAACTGTTGCCTGAGGTCCTTGTCCTCTGCTTTGGGGAAGTGGGAAAGCCAATGAGATTTCAAAACTACCTGACCACCCAAAGAGATTTCAAAATCACCTGACCAGCAGAAGGAGATGGTGGTGATGTAAACTGCAACTGAAGCACTGATGAGGGCCTCTTGTCCAGAGATCTCCAATATATCCTGCTAAGGCTGTTCTGTGGTAAAAGCGTGCTAATACCAAATAATCTTTTTACACAATATCAATAATAGTCTCCTTCCCAGAGCCCTGGGGAACATCATAAGAACTATCAAATTACCACTGCTTTAGTCAATATTTTGGAAGAAACAAGGTAGAGACTGAGTAAAGTGAGCACAACCCCTTATTTCATTACCCCCCCCAAACTAACAAAGATATCTGGAGCTATGTGCACAACAGTAGGAAATGTTCCCAGGGGCCAAGACACGGCTCACTACAATGTATTCTGTTTCATATACTGTACTTTAATGGCAAAGCAACATGATCGATAATGGTGGGCAAGCCGTTAGAATAAGCATGCCCAAGTGGGGAAGAAGTGGCTTGCCCTGAAAAGAAGAGGGTATGCCACTGCTATGACAGGATTGGTTGGATATATAGACAGATGTGACAAAATCTATTAGTGTACAAGAAAATGCATATAAGCCTTTATATAGATGGTTCCTAGTCCCACTAGATTGCAAACGATTTATCTGAGTGTTTCTGCTCTATATTGGAAAGGCTTTCAAGAGCCGGGCTCTTTTCTTCATACATGGTGGTCATCTCCAGTTACAGAGACACAGATGTTTTGGTCGGAGGTTCAAAACTGTGCTGTAAGTGTAACAACTACAGATGTTCCATTTCAATCAATACCCAAATTATTCTCTCTGCCTTTTTATGACCTTTCTAAACATCTAGACAAATTTTTCTTCAGTGCAGCCACTTGCTTAATAGCATGCTTGTGGAAACTCAGGATCCACTAGGCCCATAGGAAAAAAAATCTGGTATAGCTACGAGACTTAACTTATGACTATCACAACTGAGAAATTAATTTGCTTCTTTCTGTAACACTTGGGCCATCTGAACTCAATTTATTAACATACATCTTTTAACTCTAGGCCACATTGCCGGAAGTTCGCTTGGATCTTATAATTTCCTAACGCTGCCACATTGTCTAAAAGGGGCTTTCCACTTCCTTCCCATCACCCTTCTCTTCCTATCCCCCTATCTTCCACCCCTTTTATTTTAATTTAATGAAAATATTTGTTCTTATGTTTATTGTACGTGTATTTATTTAATTTAGAAATATTGCACTAAAGCAAATTTCAATTTGATTGCATTGTTTGTAAATATTTGATGCCGTTAATAAAAAGTTGTTTTAAAAAATGGTCCTGAAAATCCAGCGAATGAGATTTTTGGTGTAAGTGCAGTTCTATCTCAAATCAAGGATGGTGAAGAACATCCAGTTAGTCAGAAGAGTAGAAAAATCAATGAACATGGGAGGAATAATGCTATGAAAATGGAGGGTTTCGCAATGAAGTGGGCAGTACAAACCCTTAGAAACTACTTCTTAGGCACCTAGTCTAAACTGATTACAGACCATGCCCCAATGAAATAGATGTGAAAACAAGGAAAAGAACAGATGTGTCTTTTGGTGGCTTCTAACATTGCAGAACTACACGTTTATTTACACTGGAGCTTAGATACTCTATACTAACTGTGACACCAATTTGTCTTGCATTTTACAACTGCTGTTTTGCAAATTATGGCCAGTAATGATCACAGAAAGCTTGTGATTCAATTTATGCATTTAAGTTGTTTTCAGTGAAATAGATTTAATGTAGTAAACAAAAATGTCAAAGGGGCATTCAGGTCTTCTGTGTTATTACAATATGAATCCCAACATGCTACTGTAGGTAATTAAAAGTGGCAAAAAAAAAATTATATATGTATTTTCACAGTAAATAATAAAAATTAAACCTGCATGCATTGCAATAGTAATATAATGCTGTGTGCTTTATTCTCACTTATAAACTAATGAGGACTAGTCTAAAGACATTATCCACTTGTTTATATGACTGTTATTAAGCATAACTGGTAATTTACCTAAAAATTTACAGATATGATAGGTTTACACATGTAATCGGTGACCTTGGAACAAAAAAGGAATATGTGCTGGTGATTAATACCACCTCCAATGACTTTCCCTTACTTTTATGCTGAAATTACATTAGTAGTAATCCATGAAGACCTTGAATTGATACCTCACATTTCACATCATGATCATATGTAGTTCATTAAATCAGTAAGAAGTTAACCCACCCACCAAATCTAAGTGGCAGATGGCAAAATAAGAGAGTATCAGAGTACACAGACTAGTCTGTTGAAAACTAATGAATGTTTCATAACTTATTTATCCACTAAATGTATTATTACTATTATTATTATTATTATTATTATTATTATTAGTAGTAGTAGTAGTAGTAGTAGTGGTGGTAGTAGTAGTAGTAGTAGTAGTAGTAGTAGTAGTAGTAGTAGTAGTAGTAGTAGTAGTAGTAATAATAATAATAATAATAATAATACAAGTTTTTTGATGATCAAGTATCTTAGTGATCCATAAACTAGTATAGATGTACCCCATCGCTAAGTGGCAAAAGGTGGGACTCTGTAGATGGAATTAAATGTCAATGCCAGGTTTAGTATTAAAATGTCCTGGCCCCCATTGCATTAGGGGGATTGTGGTCCATGTGTGTGATGTCACCAGTGTGTTAAGGTTAAAAAATACCAGTATGTTATAATTAGGTTTAATATGAAATGGTTGGGAAGGGATGGCTGCTAGTTAACCATTATCTGAACTGTGTATCTCTACTGGTCTTATCTTTTCTGAGTGGATAAAGCCATTTACATGAGCAAGCTTAGGCTAGGTACACACTGGCCCAATGATTGCACGAAAAACCTCCAATCAGCCGACATCTGACTGTTTGGTTAGATATCGTGTGAGTGTGTAAAGTGACACAATGGTCTAAAGTCGTCCCAAAGTGACAATCATTGTTTCGTTTGGTTGGACGTACTGTTTAATATTTTACGACCAATCACCGACCAATCATGTAGTGTATATGCACTCATGCCTCACAATCTCCATAGAGTTTACAGAGTCGGGCTGTTTTCATTCGATTCTAGCAATGAATGTCATGGTGGATAAATGTAGAGAGTGCTGTACAAGCAATAATTCATTTGTTCATTATGAGACAAAATGTTTCATTTCAGAGTCATAAAGCTAACGAAATTCATTAGGACATGTTGATAGCTATAACAAGGCAGTTTTAATCAGTATGACAATGTGACAATAGTGAATGAATGAATATTGTGCTGTCATTCTCTGAAGACTAGAGGACCAGATGAAGGACAAGATGAAGAGCACAGATCTGAAGGTAAATCGTGTCAGTGTGTATGCATGAATTTTCAGACTGATCGGACTTTCAGTCGTAGGTACAATTGTTTCAAATAACATGTCTGTCAGAAGATTCTTCAGTGTGTACCTAGCCTTAGTCTAGAAGCTGGACCAGTTCATTTTGTTTCCTGGGCTTTCAAATGCCAGACACTATAGATACATAAACACTGAACACAACACATCAGCTCAATATTTTATGTGAATTGTGAAAGTGTATGTGGTAAAAACTACTGATATAAGACATAAAGTGTAATCAATGTTGCCATTGAACATTGATAAATCATTTTTCATGTGTGGAGAATGTCCCATGTCCTATAGTGTGTAAAAGAAACTGAAGCCGATAATTTGTAACCAGAGAGTGCAACAAGTTTAATGTAGATTTTACTACTATACAGTGAACTAGTGGCAAGTTTTGAGATTTATGGAGTGTTGTTAAACAAAGTCAAGAATACCCCACTTCTTAATGAAATGTGGATAACGAGGACTCTGAAGATGGCTTTAAATATCAAGGCCAGGGTTAGAGTTAGTATATCCTGGTCTCCATAAAAGTTTGATTCATGTATGTGATGTCACTAGTGTGTTAGAGATTAAAAAAAATAGCTTAGCATGTAATGGATAGGTTAAGATATGTAATTGCAGGATAGGGAAAAGATTCAAAGTAGCAATTACCGGTTTGTATACAATTACTGGTTTTCTCTTTTCTGATTGAATAGACCCATTTGCATGAGCAAGGTTCTATCCGAAAATTGGACCAGTTGGTTTTCCTGTGCAGTAAGTTGCCAGACACTTTAGATATATACAAATTGGACACATGACTCATCATCTCAATATATAATGCCAAACATCAAGCAACATTGAAAGGTTATGCAGTTAATTTAAAATAAGGTATAAAGTGTAATTAGTTTTGCCATTGTACTTTGATAAATCATTTTTATTTGTGGAGAATGTCTGGTAGTGTTTAAATGATAAATATATACTACACTACTTTTATATGCTAATCCCAGGATTTAAAGATCTCACTTTTACACTTTCAACAATGAAAATATGTTCAGATGTGTGTTTGTCACAGTCTGTTGACACTTAATTCAGTTTACACACCAGTTATACAAGTTTTATTTCTGTCTCATTCTTTGCAAAAAAAGGTATAAAGCATGGAACCTGTGAAAGCTAAATAGATATATTTAGTATCTTATGTTATTGCTCAAGTTGTACATTATTTCCTGAAGTACTGTTAATTCATTTTGTTTAATTAACTAGTGTTAATATATCTATAAAAACACTAAATTGTCCTTTCTTTATGGGACAAATCCACAGTTCAGTCAGATTTTTTAACTGTGACTTTTCTTTTGTACTATGTGCTTTCACTATCAACTAACAGATGGGTCATTCCACATCAGATCACCCAAAAAAACATGATTTGTCCACCACCCATCTCAGATTTTTTTTACATTTTTTTAGTTAAGAGAGGATGTCAAAGCAACTATTTCTGCCAAATATATCGAGTGTCTGACAAATAGTTGATTATATATTGATTTTTCAATTTATTAAATAATTTACTAATCGCAGCTTCTTTATCCAGTTTATTTGAAGTATTACGGGTGTTTATTAAGGAATCAACACAAAATTTGGACCCCTAAGGTAACTCTTCCTCCCGAATCCAAAAATCCAAACCAAATTACTTTATCTGCTTCATGCTTTGTCTTACGGCAAAAACGCACGTTTTTCGAATATCATTAAAAACGCTAAGTTCAATTGACATTAGGGATCCCATTTTTGGGGAGTGTTTAAAAAAGATATAAGTTACTACCACAAAAAAATCAGCCAGGTACTCTGTTTCATAGTGGAGAAAAAAAATAATGAAGTTGATGCTCGATTACTGCTGTACAGCATACATAATTTACACATTGTTAAAAACCATACAAAAAAAGTGAACTAAACTGAGGCAATGGGATAAAGCTTACATAGAAGGAAATGAAACAAACAGAAACTGGTGGGAAGGGGATTCCCTTTAGAGAGACCAAAACTGAAACTTTCCAGAGAAAGAGAGAGGGAGACACAGAAAGAGTCAATCATTGTAGCTGCTTATTTGGTAGTCTTTTACATACAGACTGCCGTAACGCAAAACATGAGGCAGATAAAGTAATTTGGTTTGAATTTTTGGATTCGGGAGGTAGAGTTACATTAGGGGTCCAAATTTTGTGTTGATTCCTTAATAAACACCCATAATACTTCAAATAAACTGGATAAAGAAGCCGCGATTAGTAAATTATTTAATAAATTGAAAAATCAATATATAATCAACTAATTGTCAGACAGTCGAGATATTTGGCAGAAATAGTTGTTTTGACATCCTCTCTTAACTAAAAAAATTTCGTAGAAATCTGAGATGGGTGGTGGACAACCCTGGTTGAACTGACGTGGAATGACCCAGATACCATCTACTTGCTTTGGAAACTTGAACAGTGGACATTGGCAGCAACTCAGTAGTGATCCTAACTAATAAGAACATTATGGGCCTGAGTCATTAAGGAGAGCAGGCAAAAATGTTTTGTTTCTCATGTGGCACACAAAGACGTGATAGGTTTATGTTTACACTGAAATTGAAAGTTTATTTAGGTCATGCCCTATCCCAACTATAAATCTGTTCCCACATTTTAAATGTATCCCCTCCTCTCTCGAATGCAACAGGGTTTTGCAAAGGTGCAAAGTTTCTATTTTTTTGCTTTGCTCTCCTTAATGACTCCGGCCCCTTGTGTGTAGTGAAAGCAATTTCTAGGTGGTTCTTCCTCCCAGTGATCACCATAGTGGGTTCTAGGCTGGTGGGGATTGGTAATGGCTTTGGGATAATATGAAGAAGCTGTACTGGGTACTGGGTGTCAGCTTACATTTCTAGGAAGCAGTATGCTTTACTGGACTTTATGTATATTGTAAGGAAATGTGATGAGGTCATTTGGCAGTTAGCAATATGGACAATTGAGAATGAACAGAGGGGCCATGACATGAAACTATGCAGTATTGTTCTATATGGGAAGCCTCTTTTTGACTAGTGCACATAGCCAAAGTAGGTGCTAGGTCACAGAATGATTTACACATTGAAATATTAGTATGATGTTAATAAATGTTTTATATTTTTTTAAACTGGCCATAAATTCATCATTTATGTCCTCTGTGCTTTGCCTTCCTTGAAGAGTTCCTGTGTATTACTACAGGCTACATTTACAGATACTGCCAAACAATTAATGTTCCATTGAGCTTTCTGGTTCATAGGTAAATGCAACCACATTGTAAGTAGCTATTCATACAAGGCAGTTCAAATAAATGCAAAACCATGTTCCTTGATTCTGGTAGGTCATTGATCCCTTCCATTAGCAGACAACCACTTATGGAAATTACAATGTCACCAGCTCACTCCTTGCGCAAGCTAACAGCTATGTGTGTTTAATATAAATGACCAAGTCAGTAGTTACTGTGAGGAGTCAGCAAGTCAGTTATCCAGCCAGCAGCTATACATACAGTAGGTGATACTCTTTTGTGATCTAATTCATTACATTTTTCTCTACAGCTCTTTTGCATGTTGGTAAAAAAGAAAAAAATGCAGTTAAAATAAAAGTAAAACACTAAGAACAGTATCAAGTAGATGCCATTCTGCAACAAATAATGTAAAATAGTTTTTAACACAACATTTTTATTTGAGGCAGCATTTTATTGCTTACAGTGTGTGTCAGTTGAGCTCATTTTTCTTTATAAATCAGCAGCTGATCTCAGTGGTACTATATTTTCATATAATCGAGCTACAGATTTTAGTCAGGTGTCAGTACATCAGATCTCAATATGTTGTACAACATGCTGGAGCCATAGTGTAAAATCATTCCATCTCATCTTGAGCAGTAAATACAGTGCATACCTTACAAAGACTTTGCGGCTTAAAGGTAATAGTGTGATTGCGATTCATAGCTAGTCACTATTGGAATCAATTCTGATTTGGTACTTTGTTCTTGGTTTAACCGTAAGAAAGGAAGCTTTCAAGCAATATATCAAATAAAAGTATTACCTAATGGCATTTTTATTTTTCCTTTGGAGGAATTGGAAAGGTAGCAAATAAAGTACAACTTGTATTCAACTAACAGATTTCCACCAGTGAATGATACATGATTCATTACAACAAGTGCTTTAGCAATAAGGCAGAAAAATCATTTAGTTTTGTAGCATCATGGGTATAAAGTAACTTATATTTACCAGGGACATTCATTATTTCATTGCATTTTTCATAGTGTTTCAAATGAAAAGGAACCGATAGAAAGAGGGTTCAGAAAAATGTATTTGTATATAGAATTTGTTTTAGAAATACAGATGTTTATGAAGTAAAGTTTCAGCATAAATTCAGTTTTGGAGATATTCTTGTTTTTCTAAATGCTGCAAAATAGAAATAATGAATTATTATGAGCATTTAGAACACAATATAAGGTATGGGAATCGACTGTATAATTTCTGTTTAAGAGAAATTAATAATAATAATAATAATAATTATTATTATTATTATTATTATTATTATTATTATTATTATTATTGTTATTATTATTATTTCATATTTTACTTTATTGTTTTCTTAAGTTGCATATGATAGACATACTTCAATATAAAAAACACTTGTATACAAATATTATTATTGTGTAAATGGGTGAAATGTGTGTATTAGTTGATTGTACAAAAGATGGATCATGGAGAATTATCCTAAATATAATGGTACTCTTATTTTAAAATCCCTAAATGAAATAATTGAATTGTATTCATTGTATGCAGATCTGTAAGATTAATATAACTATTAGGTAGAATATCAATTACAACAAGTTAGAAAATGATCTGCAAAAAATAAAAGAGCTCTGGATTGTTGGTACCAGTTTGTAGATCATTATATTCTTGCACCATTGTTTATATGGACAAAACTATATCTTATTATCTCAAAAATAATATTTGTGATTCCTCGTTTAAACATTATATTTCTTTTTAGTGTGATTATACTTGTTGGACCTATCTCTTATGAAAGCTGATAATTACTTTTTAAAAAATGTTTTCACAGAACATTACCAATTATATGTTCCTGAATCAGCTCAAGTTGGCTCGGCTGTTGGCAAAATCAAGGCTAATGATGCAGACATTGGACTAAATGCTGACATCAGGTACTCAATCATCAATGGAGATGGTGTTTTCTCCATATCCACTGATAAAGAAACAAGGGAGGGAATCCTTTTACTTAAAAAGGTAAACTGTTCACTTTGATAGAGATTTAGGTATTATATATGTAATTTAATTAAACCAGTGCTGTTCAAATCAGTCATTTCCTGACCAGCAGAGTTTTGAAATGTATTCCATGACCAAGTAACTAACTAAATAAAGATGAAAAGAAAATCATAGTTAAAACGGGTTGGGTACTTATAACCCATGCTTATATAGACAACCCAGTAAATTCCTACAAAATAAAGCAGACCGTAATAAACCCGATAATAAGGAAATGCAGACTTAACTTAAAAAGATGCAGTACATCCCCAACTTGACTGGTAAACGACAGCTCTATTTTCCGATTGAAGGAAACAGTAGCACTTTCTATTGACTTTACTAATAAGGGCAACAGTCAAAATTATAGATTTAAAGAACCAGTGTATAATGTAAAATGTATAATGTAAAACCTGTGTATAATGTCTGTTTTAAGTTAAGTCTGCATTTTGTTATTATCGGGTTTATTACAATCGGCTTTATTTTGCTGGAATTCACTATGTTAGCGATCTAACCATCGGTAATGTCACTACAACCGGTTAAAACATATGTTGTCCCTATGCAAAATCAAATATTTCTGTGCACATAGACTGGATGTGCCTCTTATTACAGAATCCATCACAACATGTTAATATAGAAATATGCACTATGATTAAGTTATTGGTAATGCATTTTTATTCTAGCAATTATACTTTTAAGAAAATTTTAAAAATGATATAATTTTAAATGATGCCCATATAGTCTATAAAATATTTAATTGTAAATTGAGTTATGCTTTTCTTTTAGATTTTTATAGTTAATTAACTGCTTATTAAGTAAATAATTTCTAATATACTTATAGGTCAGAAATCTCTGGTTTGGACTGCAATGCTTTACTTTACTCTTTCATTTTAATATTTAAATTTTCCATTATTGTTGGAGTAAATTGTATTATACACTATTTTATTTTATTATATTTTAAACTTGCTTTTCATCAAAGGTAAAATGCAAAAAGGTTGAGTGTTTGGAGTTTATTTTGTTCTGCAATTTGAATTGATGTTCTTGCAAAACCATACAGTTAATATCTAGGCCTTACCATTATAAAAGCATTAGAATGTATTAGATTACCCATATAGATCAAGCTAATTTTCAATTTAAGTAAATAATCCCAGAAATAATCACTTTATTGTTTTTGCCCATAAGATATACATTACCCAGACAATCCTGAGTTGTGTGCTTTATGCAGTTGATTTGCACCTTGCATTTCAGCTGAATAATTAGTGAATGGGAGTGGTTCAAACGCATAATAAAAGCATCTGCTATTGAAATGAATCAAACAAGGGAGTTCCTTGTGCAAACTTGGATGCAGATCCTTTATGGGTACAGTATGGAATAATCTTTTAAGGAACATTTATCTTAGCCCTTTTATGTTACTATTCTTCATTTCCTGTTCATCTGTGTGTATGTAGCCTGTGTGTACCCTTTTTTGAAGCGGGCAAGGAAAGAACAGACTGTCGGACCTATTTAAGAAAGGTTTATGATCGTCTATCGCTGGCAGAAGCCTCCTCCATTGTACAGATTCACTGGGCTTCATCCAGCGATTGCTTCCCTATGCAAAGCTTTGTTTTCATTTTGTATTTGCATTAATATATTTATTATTCCTTTTAATATTGATTTATATTTTGATTATTATTTTTTTACGAAAGTAGAATTAGAATCTCAAGATAGGGCATCCAGTTCCACTGCACATGTGTGAATTGGTAAAGCTGGGTCAAGCATACAGACTTGCAGGCAAGACTGGCTGTCAAAGCAGTAAGATTCCTCTTACCACTGCAAACCAGTATTGCTAGGGAGCTGAGTACCACTCAACTGCCATGGACACATTTTATTAGTAAATTGCGGCGATACAAGATTTTCCATTGCTGCGATGAGTGGCAATAGAAATTCGTTGTTATTGCTGCATAATAGCCAGTGTAGCCTTGATAGCTGGAATGTTCACACCAGTACAAAGTATGTCGGTAAAGTAGCACTTTTATGGAAAAACACACTTATTACAGCAGAATTTCTTGTGATAAATATATTGTCATGAAGAGAGGAGAGGCACGGAGGGAAGCAGGAAGCCAAACAAGTTTCTAACTAACTGGACTTGTATCTTTCTTCAAGGAAAGACCAATCGTTTCCCTGCCTACATAGTGCCATTAGTGACTTTTACTTGGACAGAACAGAAATGAGAAAAATTTAAATATTTAAAAAAGCAGCCTTAACAAATAACTGATGCATCCTTTTGTCCCATTACTCTCTTACTGTTCTGGTGATAATGAAGAAGAAAAGAGGATTTAAGTTGATTTAAGGGCAATAGAGGTGCAAAGCAACTCTAGTAGGCAGTGCTTAGACATTTATATTAGAGATGAGCGGGCTCAGATTCCGCTAATCCGAGCCCACCCGAACAGAGCGGATCCAAACGGGATCCGAGCACTGTTTGGATATTTCCGGCAGGCAAAAAATGAAAACGAGGCTCTGTCGTCCAAGTCTCGTGTCGAATCTCGCGAGGGGTGGGAGGGAGGGCCCAGAACAATTCCATCTTGTACCTCTTTTTTTGGCATTATGTGCTCAAGCTACCTCGGTGCAACCTTTTGGCCTAAAACAATGTTGTGAGGTGTTCAGAATAGACTGGAAATTAGTGGAAATGATTGTTATTGAATGTTATTGAGGTTAATAATAGCGTAGGAGTGAAAAAAAAAACACAAAACTGTTTTTTAGCACTTTTTATGTTTTTTTCAAAATAAATCTGAATCCAAAACCTTAAATACGAACCAAAACCTTTCGTCAGGTGTTTTGCGAAACAAATCCGAACCCAAAACCTCAAGCAAATCCGAATCCAAAACACAAAACACCAGACACCAAAAGTGGCTGGTGCACATCCCTAATTTATATCCATAGATTAGACTTGCAAATGTGTTACAGAACTATTTAATGCCAGTAGAAAAGTTTTGGCAATTGTATGCATATTGTAAACATATACATATGTTTTCTGAGATTTAAGGCCACACTAATAGACATGCATTTTTGTCTTTGTGTATAGAAAAATAATAAATGCCAGTAAGTATGTTGGTTGCAAAAATGTTTAAAACGGAACTCCATCTCCAGTCATTTTTACCTATCGGTTACATTTGTTGATATTCATAGCCCTTGGATATGATAACAAATATGTTTATGTCTGGGTATCAGATACAATAGTATGTGAAATTTAGCGACCAAATGCTGATACATGAAAAGTAGCTTTGAAAATTTCACTTATCTCTATGACAAATCTTTGAAATTGTATTTGCAGCTAGAGCATCTAAATACTGGAATAGTGTAACTTAAATATACTGTAGTAACATGACATAACTCTGAACCCATCTACATATCTGTCTTACTGAAAGGTATGTAATATAGCAATAGTTTCCTACATGATCCTCATGTAAATCCATATTCTAACCCTCACAACATGAATGTCACATCTCTTCATTTCTAAGGTTCTGCACCACATGCCAGGTGAAATACAGATGGCGCATATTTATTTTAGATCAATGGTGCTTAAATAATCTTCCTCCATCCATTGTATTTCAATCATAGTGGGATGTTATGTCTAGGTGTGATAGTGCCATTCAGCTAAGAGAAATGTGCTCCATTTGTATATATTTTGAGTACTTTGTCTTACCTATTCCAAATTATCCAGCCACGTAACCTGTGTCATTCACTTGTGCCTCTTGCATATATATATATATATATATATATATATATATATATATATATATATAATTTATATGCAAAATCAGCAGGTTCCAAAACAATAGCTCTTCATTGTTTGCAGCAGAACTCTACACGGTAAAGACTAGAATGGCAGATATAATAGAAATTCAACTAATTTTGCATGTTTCTCCAAAAAATGACTACAAATATTTCTTAGGGTCAAGCATTTCATTTAACAAACCCATGAATAATATATACCAATGAGTTAGCCTTGTTCAAAAGTTGCTTACTCAGGGATATTGTTAGGGGCAAATAGGTTTCTTATCTCTAAAATATGAAACTTGTTTCTTTGAACTAAAATGAAAACTTTGTAAATAATTGAAATGTTGGAAAACATTTTAGAATAACAATGTTCTTTTTTGACTATTTCCGAAGGGATTTTCTTTTTCTAATATAAAAACATGTTAGGCTGGATTCCATATTTTAGCAAATCTGGTTTGGTATTAAAACATTCACTCTATGCTATTGTATCAGTATTTTGCTTTGAAGATTTTGTTTCTATTTAAGAACCTTAAGTTTGAAAGAGATATTCACAAACTAGTTGTATTTCTTGTATTGCAATATTACTATGGAAAAGAAATAGTTCATTTTTTAAAATTTCTTTTTACATTTTCCTTCTTTCTCAAATGCTGGTTGAAAAGTGATAAGATATTCATGTTTGCAGCAGTAAAACCTTCATCTGTCTCTTATGCTATAACCTTTTGTTTTACTTTTCAGGAAATATGTTTCTTTTTTCATCAGAATTATATTTAATGTCTGCTAGTTAAAGATTTCATAAAAAAATGTATATTTTCTGTACCTGTAAAGAAATCTACTTAAATCTTTGTCTTTTACATATCATAATGTCTATGTCAGTGACAGTCAACAGGCCCCAAGCTGAATGCGGGCCTCCAAGCCTGTACTTGAGGCGTCCTGCTTTATGATAGATTTGTTTGTTATAGCGTGTAAGACCTGTTTACAATGCTTGCTAATATGTTATTACAGAAATATATCACTCTCCTCGAGTAATGTATTGCTTTAACTTATTATTGAGATTAATGGTAATGTGCAGCCCTTTATAAATGTTAGAGGGCCACCCATGAGACCCCGGAAGTGTTTCAGGGTGCATATCAGTAGTCTATGTACTGTTAATGTGTACTGAATTCTTACTGCAAAATGCCTCGGTTTTAGACCTGAGCACTTTTCCAGCGCATTTCAAGGTGCATGAATTCTTTTCACTCTTGGAAAATGCCTTTATAAATTCTAGGTCTCATGCAGATTTGGACATAAGTCCTTTCATTTCGTATAATAGACATTTCCTTACTGCACATGTGCACCAAATCCAAAGATGCATACACATATGTCGGTAAGCAGATTCGGCTGCTTTTTACATTTAAGACTCCCTACACCTAAGGATGGAAAGGGAGAGAGAAGGGAATATTAAGCATAGTATAACAATCGCATGTTAGCAAAATTGTACAAAATTAAAAGTAGACACATCCGCAGATACATCTGCCAGCAGACACATCTCTCACGGGGTCTCGAACCCTGGTGGGCAGGGCGGGGTGGTGGTGAACAACGTGGGGTCTCCACCCACAAAAGCTGAAACCAGCGCCATTCTATTAGAGACTGGGCTCGTCACACCATAGGAGGGACACTTGTTATAGTGGGACAAAACCCCAGGCTGTTCAGCAAAAAAATAATAATAATAATGCGGGTCTCAATAATACCATACATTTGAGAGTGAAGCTGCTGTAGATGGTTACTTGTGGACAAGCCTCTTGGTCTGTCATTTGTGTCCGTGCTCTGCAAGGAGCAGTTCAGCAGCGTCTTACATTTTTTTTTTTTTACTTTCCCTTGGATTACTCTGGAAAAGAAGAAAGAAGGGGACCCCTTTGGAATTCGGAGTTTAATAATTGGGGGAACAAGGCAATTGGTTAGGTTTTATTTCAATTATAGAACTTTATGGTGGTGGGTGGACCCCCAGTGCTTCAGCATGGTACTGTTATTTCTTATGCTGGGTACACACTACAGAACATTCTACCAACTTTTTATGTCTGATCGCTCGGTCCGTGGACTGCATAGACACTAGCCTTGTTTTAGACGATAAAGGGAAGAGCAGCTGTCCCGTTAGAGACTTTTTACAGCCACGTTGTCATGAGAATTGATTTTAATTTCGTACAAACTAAAGCAGCATTTGCTTGGCATGTAGCGATATACCAAAGACATTAGCATAAAGGGACAGAGCTTTCACTATATTTAACACTGTGTGGTTTATTCTGGGTATTTTACGAATATTAGTTAATAAAGGTAAATATGACTTTATAATTTTAATAGTTTATGAAGGTATAAGTTTATAGAAGGTAAATATGAATAGGTTTATAGATGCAAAGGGTAATAACACACGTGCTTTACACAAGTGTAATGGTCTGCAACCAGACAGGTGCAATACATATGTATGCAAAACACAAGTCAGTAATGAGCGGATACCGCACCACGTGGGACTGGTGCAGGCATCACAAATTTACATGCACATGCCCCCCAGGTCGTGGAAGTATCTGAGGATTGTCGTGGATCGATCAGAAATGTATACACACTACACAACGGAAAGAAGATTGGAACGAAAATATTGAACTGTAGGACCACCCAAATGAGGCGACAATTGTCCATTTGGGCAGACTTTGACCATTGTGTCACTACACACACTGACATGACTTTCGAACGAGCAGTCGTATGTCGAATGGTTGAGCCGATTATTGGACAAAAACCCTGTAGTGTGTACCTAGCTTTAGACAGGGGTTGCAATTTTCTTTGTAGAACAAATTTCCTTAGGGAACTCTGGCGTGTACTGAGCAGAATGGGGCTGTGTCCCACTACAGCAGGGGGACCTCACTCTGCTTGGTTTCCCTGTTTTATAGTGTGACCAGTCCAGTCTATCATAACCTGGTGCTAGAAGTGGCTTTTGCATGCTGACCTCATGCTATTCGCACCCCTGCATTAGTGGTAACCAGCACAGGTTGTGATCACTGGTGCTTTGATCACTTTTGTGTGCCTTTATTTAAAAATGTATTTATATATTTTGTAAGATATTTGATCATCTCTAGAACGTAAGCTCCTACAGGCAGGGTCCACTCTACTTATTGTCTGCCTTATGTATGACTACCTCATGCGTCCAATCATGTCTTTTGTTGCACTCTGTGTGATTCCCCATAGTCTTACCCACACTGTGTGACTTATGTTTATAACCTAATCTATGTGTTACTTGCCTCTGTATCTGGGGCTCCGAAACTGTAGTGTCTTATTAATAAATAACTATAATAATAATAATAATAATAATAATACTACACGTAAAATTTATCTTCATGCAAATGTATTTAAGGCACTATGTTTAGTTACGTTTATTTTACACTTCTTTTACCCAAAGCGCAACTTAGAATAAACACATACATATGCCATTTTTACAGGGAGGTGGAAAAATTCCAAAATATACTGTTAAGAATATAAACGTCACAACAAAGCCATCCTGCGTTTTTATTAAACTTTATTTTCTCCTAAAATTCTGCTAAGTTTAGTCCTATCTATGACAATTGAATAATGTCTTAAAATAATAAGGAGGGAACAGCAGGACTTGTTTTGTTTAGAGTGCCTCTTTTGTATGTTTGATGTTTTCTTTTTGCACTGACTAAAGTGCACCTAGAAATATCCTTTGCTCTGAAGTGCTGTTAGAAGACATAAAATGAGTCCCATTAAAAATATAGTTGATACCTGATCTCTGGTAGCTCTCTTTGCAGAGTAAATGTACAATATTTTGGCTATACTGGTTACTGGTTACCTGGAGCATGCTGGGGTGGGGGGGCAGGGGGGGGAGCATCTGCCCCCCAGGCTGGTCCCATAGTGGGCTACCTTGGGCTGGGTCAGTGGGCCACTGGCATTTTTAGAATCTTGCTCCCCGGGCTAAATTTTGTCAGTCCTCCCCTGCTGGTTACTATATGTGAGTTTGAAAGGCCATTGAGATGCCTGAATTTCCGCAGTAGAAATACTACTGTTTTATAATGTCTAGTCTTAATGAATTATCTTTATTCTGCTGTTATATACTGAATATTTTTTTAAACAAGCAGGTTATATCAGATACCCTATGTTCAAACAGCATTGGGCCAGTACTCTCTCAAAGAAGGGACCTATACATTTTTCTGTGCTTGCACCCTAGAGTACCAGTTCCAATGCTGACTAGGCTGGGCTGTTGGAGAATGTAAGGGAGTGGACATTCAGTATACTGTATTTGAATGTAATCATACAAGTAAGCCAGGCAGGGTGACACCTGTGAGGCCTAGCCAGCCATTAGCCAGGCACTCCACATAGCCAAAGCAAAATCAGATGTTTCACACCTGGTTTTAACATGCAGCTTGGCTTAAACTACATGCAGTTTAAGGATTTGCCAACCAACAACCGCAGGGTGAAAATTGGACAATAAACATCAGTTTATAAAATGTCCCCTCAATCTCTAAAAAGTTTTGACAACCATATGGGTTGCATTTTTTTTTAATCTCACTCTTTTTAATTTACAAATATTTTCATTTGATCACTTTATAATGCTTACAAAACCTTCCAACTTTATATAATAGGAAAGGTGATTTACTATTTTGAATGTTTTTAATACATTAACAATTAACTATGTCTCAACTATATTTTAAATAGATTCATGCATTAATTCAATCACGTCACATAACAGCACAATTTAATTTATTAAGTAACTCTATTACATTTTACAAATATGTCAGAGCTAGAGTAAATTAATTAATTTCAATAAAAGGCAATATCAAAATTGCATACAATAATGAGTTTGTGTGAACATATCAAAGTGCTACAGCTCAAGTTAATGTTATGCTAATATTTAACAATATAAAATTGTAATATGGTAAACTTGTACTATACACAGAAATCTGTAGGTGCAGCAGTCCTAGTATATTACAGTACTAAGTAAGTAGATGTATTCTCAGAATAACTTGTGTATTGGTAGTACCTTGTATTTATTATTATTATTATTATTATTATTATTATTATTAATAATAATAATTATTTAGTTTTACAGTTATTGTCTTTATGACTAAACTAGAACCTCTTACTGACTCTTGTTGAAGCTGTCCAAAGCAAGATAACATATCTCCAGGACTTGGCAGTCAGTTCTCCATTTAAATTAAATGAATTAATTTGTTAGAATGATTGTCAGTGCCTTCAAGGTGAGTGCTGAGAAGACAGTGTTCAGTACATTGGTGAGAAAGAACAACTTGCTGAAGACACTCATTGATTAATGCATTGACACAATCTTCTGAGAATCTATGGAAACAGTAGGATATATTTGATTAGTTTTGTCAAGTATAAGGTACCATGGAGGACATCTGATATAATAATTTTGTAACAATTATCTATGTTAACCAATTTTTCTTATGTAATTTTAGTAGGAAAAGTTTTGAAGTCATCATAGTAGTCATAAAAGGCTGCCTCTCCTGCCCTGCAATCTTACTATTGTTTGAGTATATTTATTACAGGTATAAGCTGCATATTGGTATGCTTAATATTTTCTTCATTACTTCAGATGATATTTATCTAAAATTTACAGAGTTTTACAGTTTGAAAGGTTGTAAAGATACGTTGTCATAGACTATAGATTCAGATCAGATAATGTCAAGTTTATTTTATTTATTCCATAAAGCAAGCCTAGGCAGGAATGTTTAAACTCACAAATGAGCAGTCATACCCACTATGACAAATACATTATCTTTTATACACAGTTTTGCATCAAAGGAAAAGAGATAAGGATAATACCACAATTGGTTTAAAATTCATTATGCCACTGATTATCCGCTATTATGACTATGCTCTTACGACATCAACAAGTCTTCTAGTACATTCTGTGATTAGACAGTTTCCAGACTCATCATTTTATCTTAAGTAAACAAATGTGCTAGAATAAGCAAAACAAGGTGATGCAAACTATTAAAAATATATTTCATGAGAACAGTTGATTTTAATATTGTTAACTCTTGTCTATGTATCAGGCATTTTACTCTAATCCATCCATTTTACCATCACATCATCAGTACATATAGGCACCTTCTTTTATTTGCCATCTTCAAAGTCATGAATAAAAAGATTGAAAATGACAGACCCAATCACTGACAACATTAACCTAGTCTGAATATGTTCCATTTTTAACTACCCCTTTCCTTCTACCTTTTAACCAGTTATCTACCCATGTACACTCCTTTTTTCCTAAATATAGTACTTTCATCTTTTGTACCTGGCTCTAATGTGGAACAATTGCAAACAATTTCTCAAAATCCAAATATAGCACATAAATTGCACTACCAAGATTCAGTTAGAAACTTACCTCCTTATAAGAGCTGAGCATATTTGTTTGGTTTAACTGTTCCTTCATGAAACCATGCTGAAACTATGCTAAAATATTTTGTACAATATAATTGTTTTTATTATTATTATTATTATTATTATTATTATTATTATTATTATTATCGTAGACTTTTAAGGCGCTACAGTGCTCCGCAGCACAGTATAGTAGGAAAAACAGGACATACAAGGTAAACAAAATAAAATCAAATATGAAAACAAAGGGTATTGAGGACCCTGCTCATTTGAGAACTTAAATTCTAAGTGGAAGAGGGCACAGCTGAAACAAGAAGAGATAGTGTGGTTTAGAGTGGAGATGGGTATATTAGTCTGAATAGGATCAAGGATAAGGTAAGCTATAAAAAAAATATATGGGTTTTTAGAGAATGTCTAAAGATTTGAATGCTGTGGGGAAAGCCTAATTGGGCATGGTAGGAAATTCAATAAGTATGGAGCAGCATGAGAGAAGTCTTGTAGGCGCTGGTAACCAGAGACAAGAATAGGCACAGGTCAGAGGGCGACCTAAGAGGGCAAGAGTGAGAGTATTTTGATATTAGATTTGAGATGTATAAATGGGTGGTGTTGTTGAGGGCTTTGTAGGTAAGGGTGAGTAATTTGAATTGAATTCTGGAGGACACAGGGAGCCAGAGTAGGAATTTGCAAAGTGGTGGTTAGGGTTTATTTAAATGTGGATATATGGGTGTCGGGAATGCCAGGAGGTTGCAGTAGATAAGACGGGAGATGATGAGAGAATGGATAAGAGTTTTGGTAGCATGTTAAGTAAGAAAAAGGTGTATGCTGACAATGTTTTAAGGTGGAATCGACAGGACTGGAAGAGAGTCTGGATGTGAGGAATAAATTAAAGGGTGGAGTCAAGTGTGACACCATGGCAGCAGGGAGATTTGAGGGTCAGTGATGATTCTGGCAGGAAGGAAGTTAATATGCTCTTTTTTGGAAATGTTTTGGAAATGTTGACCTTTAGGTAGTGTTGGGACCAGTGTTCCCTCTAAGCTGAGCAGTCTGGAAATTATAGCGTTAAACCTGTATCTTACTAGACAACATCCTGCAGATTGTGAATGCAAACCTTTCGGGCGGAGCCTTCATTAGAGTGACCTTTTAACTCTTTCCATTCCAGATTGCTCAGCTTAGAGGGAACACTGGTTGGGACATCCATGTGAAGATAGCTGAAAGACAGTTGTTTACATGAGATAATACAGAAGACAAAAAGTCAGGGGAAGAGATATGGATTTGGGTGTCATCAGCGTCATCAGCGTAGAGTAGTACTGGAGGCCGAATAAGGAAATTAGTGCCCCAAGAGAAGACGTGTACAATGAAAAAAGAAAAGGACCAAGAACAAAGCCTTGTGGGAGCCCAACAGTTAGTGGGAATGGAGGGGAGGAAGTGCCAGAGGTGGAAACGCTAGAGGAGCTGTTTGATAGGTAGGAAGTGAACCAGGAAAGAACTGTGTCACAAAGGCCAATGGAGTGAAGGATGTGTAGGAGAAGAGGGTGATCAACAGTGTCAAAAGCAGCAGAGAGGGCCAGGAAAATGACCCTTAGACTTTGCAGTAAGTAGATCAACGATCACTTTTGTGAGAGCAGTTTTAGTGGAATTTTGGGAACGGAAGCCTGATTGCAGAGAGTTGAGAATGGAGTGAGAGGAGAGAAAGGGAGACAGGCATTTATATACTAATCGCTCATGTAGTTTGGAGGCAAAGAGGAGGACAGAAATATGTGGTATTCAGAGAAAGAAACTGGATCAAGAGATTTTTTTTTTAGAGATGGTGAGATGAGCACATGTTTAAAGGAGGATGCAAATGTGCAGTGGAGAGAGACAGGCTGAAGAGGTAAGTTAGAAGTGGGCATGCAGTGGAGGAGAGGGAGCGGAGAAGTTGGGAGGCAATAGGGTCGAGGGGACAGATTGTAGGGTGAGATGATGAGATAAGTGTAACGAATTTGTCTGGCAATTGAAAGGGCAGAGATTTACTCCAGTGGCGATCTGCAGTACAGAAGAACTTTTACATGAAGTGGGTCTGTTTGGTGTGCCATGATTGGGGTTTGGAACATTGGAGACTGTATGTGGTAGCTCAAGCTGCATTGTCTAGGGCTGAAGTGACTGTTTTGTTGTAGAAAGAGACGGTTTGATTACGATAGAAAAATGCAGACATAGGAGAAAATAGTTGTTGTAGCGAAGATGAGAAGTGGATTGGGTTAATGGTATTTAGGCTTTGTTGTGTACATGTGGATTTGGTTACAGGGGGAGGGCATGAGGTAAGGTGAGGCCAAGAAAGGAGATTTGTAATTGCATATTATAGAATAGTAATAAATGATTTACACATGACAGAAGTCAGGCTTACGAGCATGTAGTTTTCGGGTTCTAAATGTGTTTCCTCATCAATGATTGGTACCCTATGTACTTTCTGACAATCTTGCAGCACTGACCAGGTGAGAAGGGAGCCCATAAATTTATCAAATAGCTTTTCATCAATTACTGAACTTACTTCCTTTAGATCACATATGTGAATGTCATCGTGGTTTTTAGTTTTAATCTTGTTCCTGTGTTAGATAAGTAACTTTTAAGAGTGTACATAGGTTATTGCTACACAACCAATGCCCTTTGTAAAACAGTTTAAAAATGTTTAGAAGATCAACTTTCCTTTTATCACCTATACTTATTTTTCCTACTTTATAATTTAGTATCTTAACCTTACAAGTTTTTTTTTTATTGTTGTTTTGCAACATTTTAGAATTAGACTTGCTAGTGTTTTGTTATATGTTTCTAAATTTCAATCTTTGCTAATCGGATTTCCTTTTTACAGATATTGCTATATTCCACATATTTCCATAATGAATTTTCAGTTCTTTGTATGGACAGTGTTAATCAACTATATCACAGCTTAGTAAGAGGAATTTTTGTTCATCAGGTTTTTTGCTCATCAGGTTTGTTTACTGTTATATAAAAATGCAATCAAAAAGTGTAGAAACATACCTTAAGCACTAAGAACTTACTAACCACAATAAGAAATATATTTATTTTAAAATTTGTAATACTGCTATATTACATAATATTTGTAATAATCATTTTGAATGTATGCAACAATTACAGTTAAACAGTGACTATATTCCAATGGATATTTAACTAACAGTTTTTTATGGAACAGTCCTATCATATTGGCATTTATCTACATCTTGCAAATGTTATGCGGTCAACGGCTAGACAGTCATTTGGTCGACATTCCGAAAGTCGTCAACATTGGGTCGACAATTTGAATGTTGACAGTATTATTAGGTCAACAATTGAAATTTATTTTGGAGGGTTCTTTTCCTTATTTCTGATTTTCATTTTTTGCCACCACATAGACTGTTACTGACAGGAAGGGAAGGGCTGGCGAACATTGCAGTCTATTTTGAGTCATTCCATCAGGCTTCATTGACGTTTGATAGGACTTTTATGTATATGCAGTAGTTGACAAATATTTTTTTTTTTTTTTGATAGGAGAGTACAGTTCATGAATTAAACATAAAGGCTACGATGAACCATATTTTAAACTGTTAAATGTCAAAACTGGACTCGCTAACTGTAATTCGTCAAACCTACTACTTACCTGTATTAGTAGTTAATAAATAATTGGCTCTTTAACAAGCTTCAAACTGGTGACAGATTTACATTGGGCTATAGACTTTGTGTCTCTACCTTGATTGATCATTTACGGTGAACACTATCTGCTGAAAACACTTGCAAATTCACTGACTGGCATTGTTAGAAAACCTACTGATGGCATGAGGATATCAGCTCAGATTTCCTCAGTTGTGGAGACCACCTATAGGGTGTGTATGGGAACTCCTGAATCAAATTTCCCTGTCACTAAAATGATAAGGTCCAGAGTAACCTGAATCTAATAGCAACTTGCATATAAGCTGCTATCAGATCCAAATAACACTGTAATTAATTAGCATGGTAAAGAGCACCATAAGATCTTTCCCTCACTATAGAGACCCCACCAGTTTTAACAAAAGTGTAAAGTTTACAAACATAAATAAAAATGTTCCTTCCTACCTAAACCCCTCCACAGCTCACATTGTGTGGCAATCAACCATTTTGAGTAAGCCTCGTTTTTTCCCTTAAAAAACTGTGAATGTCATTGAAAAAGTGTTGGCTTAAACTCTTTCAACCTATGAAATACCCATAGTTAAAACATAGAAACATATAATTTGATGGCAAATAAGAACTACTTGGCCCATTTAGTCTGCCCATCTTTTAACCTATGGTACCTTAAACCCTATTTGATCCTTTAATCTTTGTATTATATCATTGTCTATCCCAAGCACGTTTAAATTACTCTACTGAATTAGCCTCAACCACCACTGATGGGAGGCTGTTCCACTTATCCACTACCCTTTCTGTGAAGTAGTTTTTCTCCAAATTTCCTGTGGTTCGTGAGTATAAAAATATGTCACTTTATACAAGTTTGACAAAGTTATTGTGCAAAATAATTAAATGTGTACCTGTAATGTTTACTTTAACCTTCCCCCCATTGTAAAGGGGTACAACATATCTGTATACACATATATTTAGTGTGGGATAAAGGGAAGATAGAGCTGGGATTAGGAAAATGTGTATTATGCCCCGAAGGTGATGTGGCCAAGCCCCCACCCCACTGTCTTAGATCAGTCTTTTGTTTTTTATCTATCATTAAGAAGTTATGTTTCTATATGTTTACATGGCATAGGAACATACCTTTGTTCTTTTTATGCTCCGTATATATTCATCTCTCTATGCACAACATACATCTCATCTTTAGGGTAAATTTTATTTCAGTAATGCTATTGTCTTTGATTACATTAATAGATATATATTAACCAACATAACCAATTTACACAGTAATATTATGTTTTGTTTATAATGAACAGTAACACTGAAGCAAATAATAAATCAAGTTATTTTTTAAATCACTGTCAGTGTGTTTCCATTAAGAGACAAATCCACAGATGTCGACCATATTGGTTTACTAGCTGCAGGACAAGTGGTTCAAAATCAAAGCTTGAATCTTACACATTCTGAAATAAATTATGTGAGTGTATTTGCACCTACTAAGGTTGTGCAGCTGGCTTTTGATGCACTTTTAATGAGTACTCTGAATCCTCTAGAAGTCCAAAGCATGGCACTTGCTAACATTTGTTGAGCCTTGCACACATTGGTAAGAAATAAAGCTTTTAAAATCTTCAGTTTCAATGAGTTCTTAGTGCAATGAGAAGAAATATAGGAGAAAATGCATCAGAGACTGTGAATGTTGCTAAGGTATCATTTTGTTGTACAATATAAAAAGACTTTAAATTGGCATGATTTTAGTAAAATGTTCAGTTTACTCCATGGTATGAACAATGACAATGGTATATATTGATTTTAGTATCTGTCATCTATTTTAAAAATAAAAAGATGTACACTAAGGGTGGTCTCACAATGGTACTTTAAACATTAGGGAGGAGATTTATTAAAGTTTGGTTTGCAAACTGCCAAACTCGGGTATTGTTCTTAGATTTATACTACAGGATCTATTATGAGTTTGGTGGGTAAAATCTCAAACCACTTCTAAAGTGTGGTGGTTTGCAATCCCCCAAAGTGCATGACAAAATTTTATTTTATTTGGAAGCACTTATATTTCACATTGTGTCCATGTGCATGCTGGTGCTTGTAGGTTGCCATTATACTTTTACACATTTTTTTTACACATTTTCTTAATTTAGCACCCAATGGACAGGGATAGCAGGAATTCAACATTGGGCCAGTAATCTCTAGGTAATTTTCTCTGACCATCCCTCCATCCTCTCTGTCCCTAGAGGACCAAGCCAAATGCTGAGCCGACAGAGCTATTTATTTACTTTAAGGGAGGGGGTGAATTCATTTTTTTAATTGTATTATTTATTTTGAACACTTTTTTATAGCATACGGTTTGAGTTAAATCATTTGTCTTCCTTTTTATGGTTCTTTATTGTCAGGATGGTAATAATGTTTTGACACTGTATACTTGCACAGCAATTATGGAGACCTTCAACGCTTACTATACATAGTCCAGCTCTCTGTCCATGCTTCTACGTCATCAGCTGGTGACATTTTCTGAAGAACAGGACCAGGTGGTTCATTTCTGTCATGCCTCACCTGGCTTAACTCTTCTCTTAAGAGCCTTGTGTTTTCCACCTGTGCCTCGGCGACTTGTAGCATCTGAGCTTGCTGCTGTTGCTGTGCAGCGGCCACATTCACGAGGGTTCTCAGTACTACCTCCATGTTGACGTCTGCGTGGGAATGGTAGCGGAAACTTGCTTCCCGGAGCATCCCACTCCTGACACCACTTGTGGCAAGAGCCCGCTACTGCAGAAGCACACGCGTACAACTTCTTCCTTTTTATGGTTCTTTATTGTCAGGATGGTAATAATTGTTTGACACTGTATACTTGCACAGCAATTATGGAGACCCTCAACGCTTACTATACATAGTCCAGCTCTCTGTCCAGATCAGCCAGCTAGCCCAGCGTTGATCTCCCTGAACAATGAAACAAGCAGGGTTTTATACCTGACACTCCTCCCACAGGCCTAGCTTGATGGACAGGTGACCCACCCACCTTCTCTTTAAAAGGAAACGCCCATCCCTGGCTCTGTTTAGACTATCAGACCCACCTGTCTGTTTGCTGAGAGGAAGCAGCTTTTAAATCATGTAAGTGAACCAATTTTAAACTACACATATGTTTTTACCTGGTTTAATCTCCACCTAGGTACATAACTGTGCCAATGTTTTACTCTACTTCCCTGCTTTCTCTGCATATTGCCAGCTAAATGCCTCCTTTTGTTACATACAGTAGTATGGAGGATCCAAATTCAAATCGCTGGTGGCTCAGCCAAAATTGGCAAAAAAGGCAGGCTTGTTTAGATCTGCTTGCGAATTGGATTCATGCTGATGTGCGGTTTTACTTCCCCTAGTACTTTTTTCAGTTATGGAAACCCTTGTGGAAAATTTTGCAAGCATTTTAATCACTGCCAGAAAAAGATTTACCCATAATTAATTGTTTCACATTCTTAATTGCCAAGGGTGACTCTTATATTCACTGATCACAATGCACCAGACTGATGAGTATTTCCCTGGTCTTCCATTGAAGGAAGTTGGTAGAACTAGTGACATAATTGCATTACAGAGATTTTGTCACTGCCCCCAACCTGTGCGGGTGGGCACTGGCGTCTCTCTCCATCACTTTTACTCCTCACAGGCTGAGGATGACCTGAGGTGGACGGTCCAAATGCACCTCCCCTAGTGCTTAGTTCTACACAGCCGAGCTGAGTTCTCCAATACTACCCTTCCCTTCTGTTATTCCCTCCTTCTCAAGTGATGCCTAAAAGAGGAAGAAAACCTACAGGAGGAGAACTTTTTCCCTATCATTCTAGAAACAAAACGCCTGTCAAAGGGAGCACTGAAAGACCTGAGTCGTCCCATTAACATTCCGATTCAGAGCTCGAGGGCAATGACCACTCACCTGTCACCCGTCGAGACTTCCTATCTCTCCTCAAAGAGGCAAAAGACATCAAAGCCTCTGTACAGGCTTTTCACTCCCTGAAAGCGGACATCGTAGAAATAGGGGATAGAACAAACCACCTAGAACATCGGGTGGAGGAGGTGGTGACCTGTCAACAGTCGTTTGCCAGGGCATCACTCAGCTGAAAGATGACCAGGAAGATCAAGATAACCGCGCACTGCGTAACAGCCTGAGAATCCAGGGGATCCCGGAGCAGGTCTAACCCACCTACCTGGAACTCTACCTCAAAAAACTGTCCAGCTTTCCCCTTCAACTCCTGAAGACCACCTTCTTCTTGATAGAGCTCATAGAGCGCTGAGATCTCGGTCCCAGGACCCTTCTCAACCCAGGGACGTCATTCTCAGAATGCATTTCTTCACAGCAAAAGAAGCAATGATGAAAGCGGTCCGTCGGCTTCAGTTGATCGTCTTCGACAACTCCAACTTACAAATCTTCCAGGATCTGTTTTCCCTCACCCTGGCCAAGCGGAGAAATTTCAAACCCTTCACCACACTTCTTCGGCAATGGGACATTAAATACCGATGGGGTTTCCCTTTCCATATTCTAATTTGGCATCAGGGATCTATGCTAATGGCCAGAACTCTCTCCAATCTCGGCATCAGCAATGACAATGCTGGTCCCTCAGAAGATTCTCCTCTTCCCCAGAGAACACCAAGATTGCCCACACGCCAAGCCCTGCGATCGGAATGGACCACTGTTCCGGGTTCTTCAGCCTCGCCAACTGCTTCCTCGTGGACTTGACTCGTTATATCAGGTTTTATCTTTTTGTATTCCTCTCCCTGACATTCCCTTTATCCGTTGGTGGGTTCTGGGTTGGCCCATGGGAGAAAGGAAGACTGCATATCTTCTGCAAACCCCACTTGTGCCTTTGGGTCATTCTAAAGAGCTCAGTGACTTCAAGCATGGTACTGTGATAGGATGCCACCTTTGCAATAAAACGGTTTGTGAAATTTCATCTTTGCTAGATATTAAACGGCAAACTGTAAGTGATATTATTAGAAAGTGGAAGCATTTAGGAACAACAGCAACTCAGCTATGAAGCGGAAGACCACGTAAAATCACAGAGCAGGGTCAATGACTGCTAAGGTGTTAAGGTGCTAAGGCATAAACGTCCCTAATGCTCTGCTGATTTCATAGCTGATGAGTTCCGAACTTCCACTGGCATTAATGTCAGTGGGCGGGTGATTAATGGAATGGGTTTTCATGGCCGAGCAGCTGCATGCAAGCCTCGCATCATCAAGACCAATGCAAAGCGCCGGACGGAGTGGTGTAAAGAACCCCGACACTGGACTGTGTAGTAGTGGAAACATGTTCTGTGGAGTCACGAATCACGCTTCTCTGTTTGGCAGTCAGATGGGCGAGTCTTGGCGGATGCCAGGAGAACATTACTTGCCTGACTGCATTATGCCAACTGTGAAATTTGGTGGATGAGGGATAATGGTATGGGGCTGTTTTTCAGAGTTTGGGCTTGGCCAATTATCTCCGGTGAATGGCAATCTTAATGCTTCAGCAAACCAAGTAATTTTGGACAATGCTATGCTTACAACTTTGTGGCAACAGTTTGGGGAAGGCCTTTTTCTATTCAAACATGACTGTGCCTTAGTGCACAAATCAAGGACTACAAAGACATGGTTTGATGAGTTTGGTGTGCAAGAACTTGACTGGCCCTGACCTCAACCTCATCGAACACGTTTGGGATGAACTGGAACAGAGATTGCGAGCCTGGCCTTCTCATCCAACATCAGTGCCTGACCTCATAAATGCTCTACAGAATGAATGGGCCCAAATTCCAAGAGAAACACTCCAACTTCTTGTGGAAAGCCTTCCAAGAAGAGTGGAAGCTGTTATTGCTGCAAAAGGGGGACCAACTCCATATTAAAGTATATTTATTTGAATATGATATCATTACAGTCCCTGTTGATGTAATGGTTAAGTGTCCAAATACTTTTTTCCATATAGTGTATATAAAACTGCGATCATTCTACTCATATTAAGATTATAATATTACTAACAGTGTTGATTATTTTTCAAGTAAAAAAAATTGCTAGTTTTCTTAGAAGATGTTTTTACTTAATATTTTTGAATGTATTAACTTTGAAGAAGTATGTATTCAACACAGGTATTTAAATGTAATTTTATTACACCTTGGAGCTTCGGTTTATGAAGGTAATATACAAATCTAGAAATAGAAATTCTAATTTAATTACTAATTTCCTCAAGCTATGGTATACTGTATGTGAGTAATTGCACAGTAAATGAAGCATGCCATATGTCTTTATTTCTAAATGCTAATTAACACTGAAACTCGTAGTAGCACAGAGCTATTATAATCTTGATCTACTGCAATACATTATTTGTTTTTATGCATCAATCTGTTAAAGTTTCTGTAGAGTATTTGTAATTATATTTATTTGTATTGTTTTATTAATTGTAATAGTGTACAGTCTTCAAATACAGTGTTAAAAATAGGATGCTTATTGGTTCACTGGGAAAATAAAACATATGAGTATATATATTGTAAATAATTTACTGTTATTCATGTATTTTACAAAACATTCAATTCATAACTTTATTGTTAAACTGTTTTTTGGAGTTAAAATACTGATTTTATTGTCCGTTGTGTATTCTAATGACTATAAAAAAATGTAAATATACAAATACATTTGTTTATAACAACTAGTAATTTAATAAATATGTTGCATCTATTGTTTAAATAATGTTTTTACAATGAATACAATATATTCCCAATCACATAAAATCATGATGTAATCCTCAGGGCTACAGAGACTAGGCTGATTAAAAAATACCTAATCCCAGGTAGCTGTGTCAAGTGCTCCATATTCTTTATGGTGAAGTACTGGGTAAAATTATTGCGAAAGTAAGCAAAGAGAGAAAGTTAAATCTACTAAAACGGTGCTGAGCAAAAGACTTAAAATTACATTTTGTGCCCCCCATGGCCATATTTCTTGAGCGTCCCATACCGCTTTGTCCCTCCATGGTATTAGCTCCAACTGTATTTTGTCTGTATAGATATTTAGAAATAATAATTGGTAAATGTTTATATTATTTAAATAATACATTATTAAATTGCAAAGTAAAGAATAAAAGCAGTGACCAGCAAAATGAGCAGAGTGTTCCCACAGCAGCATTGCTACCCTATGCCAAGACTAATGTCCCCTTTCCAAAAATCGGAGACTGAAAGGATATGAGAGTGCATGAGATACAGTAGGGAATTTAGACTGTAAGCTCCAATGGGGCAGGGACTGATGTGAATGAGTTCTCTGTACAGCGCTGCGGAATTAGTGGCGCTATATAAATAAATGATGATGATGATGATGATGATACCACTTAAAAAAGAAAGCCTTCAAAACAAGTAAATGGCTCCCAATTTTACTACAAATAATTAGTAGCTGAAGTGGCTGAATCATGAAGTTCATTGATACATTTTATAAATTAACCTCAATGATACAATGAAGTTCATACCCCACATGGAGGCTATACACAAATAGCCAATCAGAGTGGCTTTCTCATGCTCTAGGCAATCAGAGTATAACTGTTCTGATTGGTAACTTGCATTTGGCCTGTCATTTGTTTTGCAGGTCTGGTAGGCAAATTTTGTGTCTTCAAGAAAGGTTTTATTTATTTATTTGATTATCACAGAATAAAAAAGAAAGAAGAAGAAAAGAAGGAAGAAAAAGCATTTTATCTCCAGCTGGAACCACTTGGGAATTTAGCCTTGTGCTAAACAGGCTGGAAGAGAGGGCCCAATGTTACTGGTTGAGGGTATGTGGGATGCTGTTTTATTTATTTTTTGAACACTGCACAGATCCATTGGTTGATGATCATCATCATGTATCTATGCGCCAGCAGCAAAAAATAAAAAGGAGTATTGGGAGATGTGGATTACTCAGTATAGGCCACATTGACAGGGGACTTGTCACACTTACATAGGGGGAATTGCAACTTGTGTCAATCTCAATTTCTTTTAATGCTAAATAAGGTCCATAATGTCCAAAATGTGAAAACGACTAACCAAAAACTATAATTTCTAAACTACTTGATTACAGTGGCAAAGTCAGTCTGTTCAGAAAATTTTAAAGCGTAGGATAGGTGTTTTATAATGACAGAAAACTTCCCTGTTTTCATTAAATTAATGTGCTTTATGAGACAAGTAGAAAGCTTTCAAGGCAAACGTTGCTTTAAATTAAATTAAGTGATAAATTATATGCCTAGAAATGCATAAGCTATCATTCAATACAGTGTTTTCTTCTATAGCTATCAAGATCAATTGAGAGCTAATATGACAATTTAAATACAATTCATTTACATCTAAAGTGACTGATAGACTGAGATATTAAAAACATTCAACATGCAAGTATATCTTGTCTAAGTCTTCAATGGCCCCAATTTATTGAATTACTTCATTTTAAGTGAACTTTAATTTCATCCTTATTACCTTTTCCTAGGAACTGATATTATATAATATTGGTACATTGTGTTCCTTAAGGATTTTTAATTTGCCAGTTTTGAGTCGACTTTAGAACCATCTCAGACACTATTTTCAACCTTCTTTACTCCTGATTTGATTTTACACAACAGTGTAATATTTGCAATTTTCACCATACTCATTACCACTGTCTTCTTAGTAGAGATGGGCGGGCTGGATTCCCCGAGATCCGAACCCGCCCGAACTTTGCCTATCCGAGTACCGAGCTCGTTACTCTCCCGCCCGTTCGGAATCGAAATCGAGCCAAAACGTCACAGTGACATCGTCGGATCTCGGGGCTCGCTTCTCGCGATATTTGAAATGCATAAATACCCGCCTCTTCAGCAATCCATCGCCATTTGACAGAGGGAGAGAGCAGGGTTAGGTCACAGGCTGTATTAGAGCAGGGACAGAGCAATAATTGTATACCTTATTCTTTCAATTATTATTTCAATTCTGCTACCAATTATATTAGCAATTGTTAGAGCAGGAAGAGAGGAGGATAGAGGAGGCATTTTTTTCAAAATTTTGCACTACAAGTGCTTTGGAGTGTCCCATATTCCCCAGTGTGAAACAATAATTTTCTGGCTGCCAAAAGTCATATTTAGCAGCAGTATCTATACAATATTTGGCACTACAAGTGCTTTGGGTATCCCATATTCCCCAGCGTGAAACAATAATTTTTCTGGTTTCCAAAAGTTATATTTAGCAGCAGTATCTATACAATATTTTGCACTACAAGTGCTTTGGGGTGTCCCATATTCCCCAGAGTGAAACAATATTTTTCTGGCTGCAAAAAGTCATATTTAGCAGTAGTATCTATTGAATATTTTGCACGTCAAGTGCTTTGGTCTCAATAAAGTGGATTCAATTTCTCAATAAGGGTAGGGTGTCATACACAGACAGCCACCAAACTAACTTTGTCCATTTCATTTTATATTGTTCAGTCTATGCAGGCTGCTTTTTTCTATTTAACTACAAGTGGAGGGGGGGGGGGGCTGATGCAGACAGAAAGCATACTGCCTTTGCCCATTTCTATTTATATTCTACAGTCTATAACAGCTGAATTGTTTTCTATTTAACTACAAGTGGAGGGTTTAATATACACCCAAAGACGATGGCTACATTGCCAATAGTCAGAGATGGAGGGGAAGACAACCAGGCTGTCTGTATAATTTGCAGGCAAGTGTTAGAATTAAGGAGGGCCTACCAGGGATTAAACTGTTTTTTTCTTAATTTATTAGCTTTAGAATTACCTCACTTATCCAGTAAACTTGTGGAGCACTAAATTAGGTTATTTTAGACCAAAAAATGATATTTTTTGCAAAAATAGCAAAACAAAACCAAACCAAAACCAAAACACGCAAGGGCGGTTTTGCCAAAACAAAAACCAAAACACAAAGGTAATCCAGATCTAAAACCAAAACCAAAAGCAAACACAGGGGTCAGTGACCATCTCTACTTCTTAGGATTCCAAAACTGATAGGCATCAACAAAATATACCTAAAACCATTACCTCACTTTAGCATCCTGAAGTGATTATTCATTATTGTCTTGATAAGAGATAATTGAGTTTTTAAAAATTAGATTTGCAACTGATTCGCCAAATTCAAGTAGGAAATTCACAAGTTTGCAAATTGATTTGGTGATTCACCAGTTACAACATGATTTCCTATATAAAGTAACTGTTAAGATATGTGTTCCACCCTCGGGACCATATTACTCACTTTATAGTAGAACAAATGTGAATGGGATATTGGGATGATTTTTTTCAGAATTATTTTCATCTTTTTCTGCCTAAATTTGTTTTTACACATCTGTCAAATGTAACTATTGCATTAAAACATGCTGTAGTTCAGTGCAAATGTTGCACCTAATTGTAATGTTAGTAAATGAGCCTACTGGACCAATTTGTGGGCATTCTGTTCAGATCCAGCTACTCAGATAGCTATCCTGAAATGGTTGAGACAAACTGCTGAGAGCTAAATTAGTTATGTGCACTGGACATTTAACTTACCGCCAGTTTCATACCCTTTGGTGATATCTTATGTCACACCAACTTGGATTGTAATTAAAGCAGAACTTTTATTCCTACTTTGGTTCACAAATTACTATAAGTATATATAACTAAAGCAAAGTAGAGAGCTTGACCGATGTATACAGTTTGTAAATTAACTAAAATTAACTAAAATTGATTGCAAACTGAAATATATTATCAATTGAGTGTGCATTTTGCTTAATTATCTACACATTATTTTCTTAGGTCTAGATTCCTACATTGGTTTCAAAGCACCCACAGGTTTAAATATTTGGTTATTGTACCTTATAATATATTACCTCATTTAATATTGCAGAACGGCACAATAACTTGCTTTATGATCAAAAAGACTTTGTTCATATTGATACTTGCATTTCTCTTGTTTGGTATGCCGCATGTTAATCTCATTATCTATTCATATTCTATATTTTTTTTCTATTTTTTTTCAATTGTGCATAGAACCATTTTTAATAGACTACAATATAAAAATTATGTTTTATTCTGTAATTATGGTAATTATTGGCCTTTCTGCACAATGGACATGCAGTGCTTGCTATTTGTTTTAATTTTATTTTCTGTCTCTATGCATATTTACACCATACCACTTCACTTTCATTGTTAGCTGGGTGTAATTCTCAGTATCTGTTCAAAATCTATATTTATGACCATCTGCATGGGGCCACTTCTATGTTCTGGGTGCAATTTCAAGTTTAAATATTTAGGTCAGGTGTACATAGCCTTAACTGACCCCCCCCCCCTTCACTCAAGGGTGAGTAAATGAAAAACAGTGAGATTCCTAGACATGGACATTCCTAGATGTTGGTAGGTGGGTTTAATCCATAGAGACATGTTTCTAGTTAGAGTTCTTTTTTAAGTACAATGTAATTTCAATCAGGGTTGCCGAGCATAGAAAATATTTTTTGCAAACAATTTTGTAAAAGAATAACGATCAACACTAATTTCTGCTGGAAAATAAATAATCAAATGCATCCTTTCTAACATTTAGAGAATCTGGCGGGTGTCAAATTAAAAATAATTAGCTAGCTACTCTATTCAAAGTCAAACCACTGGTGTAGTGCATGCTATGTGACATTTCATAATGTCATTATAGTTAGAATATCAATTTGTTTTTTGTTTTTTTTATTCCTGATGCATTATTGTTTATTTACTAACTCAAAATATATTAATTAGTTTCCAATAATGTTTTAAATACACATGCCTTTTCATACAAATTCTAAACATTTTATGAGCACATATGTGGATGGGTATAGTTACTATACTCAAAGCTAGGAATAAATAGACATAGCTGAGGACTAGTAAACTGTGGGTTATCAGAGTTCAATTTACATTATTATTATTATTATTATTATTATTATTATTATTATTACTATCAACCTTATTTTTAAAGCGACAACCTATTATGGAACACAATACATTGGGATCATAATATAACAAATAAATATCATGCAATGACATAAACCTATAAATCTATAAATAAATCTAAATCACTTTAGAAGACACAAACAGAACAGATTCAAAGAGGTTAAATGTAGCAGAGGAAATTGAATTCAGAGAAATTATTTCTGTTAAAGAAAGATTTTTTTCTGATAAACATATGAATGGTTTTAATTGGTTAAATCAGCATTAGTTCACACTATGTGTAACCTTGTTTTAATTGCAGCACATATATTAACTTATTTTAGTGACTAACATTATTTATTATTTACATTAATTTGCTTTAATTATATGCTACATACAGTATATCATCTTGCTTTAGGATAGAACTATGGATATGTTGGTCCTCTTGATGTCAATGACTTCACCTTCCCATGACACAGCAAGAAGTGGTTATTAGTTGAAACTGTTGTTGCTTTGTGTCAAGTGTCTAAGTTTTAATATAGTTTCATTACATGAAATCACAGTGGTTTAATTGGCTGAAACCACCAGGTGGCTTTATTAGATGGTAGCTTTGTAATTTCATTGGAAGAAATTGTATTGATTCCTTCTCATTTTTTTTTACAAACTAGTGGATAACACAGGTCTGCAAAAAAAAGTTCTTGGACAGCTGTTTTGATTTAGTTGACTGATTCTTACGTTTTTTTTGGTGCGCTGAATCCACAAATGACAGCCGTTTTCTCCTGGGACATCAGGTTTTCGAACAAATGGGTGGTCATCGTTTAAAAAAATCTCTTAACGCTTTTCCTCTTGTAGGTGGTTTCCGGAAGATCCCTGTACAAAATCCAGCAGTAGTGAGCCATCATCGTAACACTCCATTTCCCTTGATACCTTCTTTCCATTTCTTTTATATCTTGATGGAAACGTTCTCCCTGCTCTTCACTCACTGCTCCAAAATTTTCAGGAAAATAGTCAAGGTGTGAGTTGAGAAAATGGACTTTTAAGCTCATGGGGCAACCAAGCTTGTGGAACGCTTTCAACATTGTTTCCACAATTTCCTTGGATCCCAAGTACTTAAAGCATTCGCTATCTTTGGGAAGTGCTATAACAAATTGCTTCATTCATCCTAATATTGTATGGAGTAGTGGTAATAAAACATTCTCAGGGGGTACCAATGTATCTCTGAGAACATTCTTTTCACCAACAACTAGACTTCTTGTGGCCAATTTTTTTTGCTTCCAGTGATTTTGTTGGTCTGTACTGTCCCATAAACATAGAAAACAAGGGTATTTGGTGTACCCAGCCTGTTATCCCATCAGCATACACAATACTTTAAAATCCCCACATACCAACCAATTTTGGTTTTGATAACCCACTTTCTTGAGTACCAACTCCAAGTTCTCATAAGTCTCCTTCAAGTACACCGAATGAGCAACAGGAATGGACGCATAACGGCCACCATTGTGAAGTAAAACTGCTTTTAAGCTTCTTTTGGAAGAGTCAATTTAGCGATTTCCAGCTACCTGTTTGACCAAGGCACATTTCGATTGTGAAAAAACCTGACGTCCCAGGAAAAAACGGTGGTCATTTTCGAATTCAGCGCACCAAAAAACATAAGAATCAGATAAAATTATGAAAACAGCTTTTTGGTTGCAGACCTGTGAATTCTTACTTCTGCTAATGTGGGGACAAAAACTACCACCAAGGAAGGTGCATACATGCCTAAGATTCAACCTAGGTCATTTTACTATATTTTTAGCTCCTTAGACTCCCTTTTGTATATAAGCACTGTTAGCTTTTTTCCTGTGTCTGGTCCTAGTCTGGATATTTTTGATCTGTTCTTGCTATGTTAAGCCTCGGTTCTTCCGCAGTGATTTGGTTGTCAGGTACTTCTCCTTCTATATCCTTCTGTTAAACCTGCCTCTCTAATATTTATTATACTTGGTGTGTCTGTGTCTTGTTTGTGTTTGTCTTTAATCCTGGTATTGACCTCTGCCTGACTGACTAGTCATTTCGGTTTTAACCATATGCAGGTCTATCTGCTCTGGACTCCTGATATTTGCTTATCTGACTACCATTTTCCTTGGATTCTATATCTATTTTTGCTATGTCCATGATACATTGTCATTCTCTGTATAATCCCCCACCCTGCCCATCTATGGATTCCATTTTGAATTACTGATCGGTGGATTAGTGGATCCCTGATTATCATCATAACCAGGTGGTATATTGTGGCATAAAACAATTATGTGATGGGCATGAAATTGGAATGGTGCACACAGAGCTGCATTAAGTTGCTACATGCAGTAATGTAGGTGGCACAGTGCTGCAATGGTGTGCACATAAATGCATATACGGGACACAAAAACACTATTGTGGTTGGCATGGGACTATAATAGTGGATGTTTTGTCATGCTGAAAATTAATTTCACTGCTTTGAAATATTGATCTAAAAGTCTTAAATTATTTGGATTGCATGAGATCTCTTATACTTGTGTATAAGAATCAATAAAGAATAAATGTATCACTCAATTCTGGAGGTACGTTTGTTATCTGCTGGGAATAAGTCTTAGCATATGCTCTGTATATCACCCGCAATCTAATGGCCATATTAAGAGGGTGAACCAGTCCTTAGAGCACCACCAATGGTATTATATATTTGACATTGTTGTTCAAGCTTCCTAGTGACTGAATGTACTCCAGTACTAGGAGCCAGAGGAGACACACCAGGAACAGTTGCTTAGCAACATATGGGTTGAGGAGAAGTGTGTGGGGAGGGTGTGACTGCCAGGGAACTGGGATGGAAGAAAGAAATTTGGAAGCGTGTGCATTGTGTATCAGGAAGATGATATCAAGATTTATTCTTCGCCTCTAAAAATATTTTGGCTCAATGTCAAAAAGGTCCATTCAACACACTTGGAGAATCACTTGTTTGCAAAATTGGAAAAATGCGAATTGGAAGTAATCAAAGTTGCCTCTCTTGGATACATATTCTCTACTGAGGGATTCTCCATGGACTCTGTTTCAGGCTATCTTAGATTGGGTCCAACCAGCCTGAAAGCCATCCAAAGGTTGTTAGGATATGCCAATTATTGTATGATATTAATTCACTTACTCTTAGTCATAGTAACACCCATCACTGCCCTGACTAGAATAAGGCTAACACAATGAATTTGCCTCTTCAAGCCTTGGAAGCTTTAGTTATCCTGAAAATAGCATTGTTCTCTACACCTGTGCTTCGGCATCCTAATCCAGAATTACCATTTATCATTGAAGTGGATCCTTCTGATATCAGTGATGGAGCCATCCTCTCTTAAGTGGATTCTTTTGATAAAAGGTTACATCACTGTACGTTTCTTTCCTACAAGTTTTCGTCTGCTGAGTCCAACTGTGGAACTCCTGCTATTGTGTGCCTTTGAGGACTGAGGCAACTAGTTACAAGGAGCCACTAATACCATCACAGCTCTTACTGATCACAAAAAGTTTCCTTCCTAACCATAACCGCAGTTTGAAGGATCTGCCTATAATTCCTACTTTAGCTATTATAGCAGGGCTGACACATGACCTCTCACCTCAACTGTTAGAAATGCAAGATCAAGCTCCTCTGGAAACTACTGCTTACTTCTATTTGTTCCCGAAGGACATAGAATATCAGTGCTGTGTGATCTTCATTCCTGTAAAACCTCAGGACACCCTGGGGTCTTTAAAACATATAGACAGTTACCCATACAGTAGCAAGCTAGTGCTAAATGATTAGCCTCTCTTTTTATCCAACATGTCTTCAGACTCCTTGGACTGTCTTTTGACATAGTCTCAGATAGAGGATTTCAATTTATCACTCAATTCTGGAGGTACTTTTGTTATTTTCTGGGAATCAGTCTTAGCATATCCTATGTATATCACCCGCAATCTAATGGCCATATTAAGATGGGGAACCAGTCCTTAGACCACCACCAACGGTATTATACATTTCAAAATGATTGGGGTTGAGCATTTACCATGGGCTGAACTTGCTTAGAACAATTCTTGTCATTCATCTTCAAACACCTCTCTGTTCTTTTGTATTCTTGGTCTGCATCCTAGGGTTAAATCATCTCACATCCACTAATCTCCCTGAAGTTTGCAACACTGCTTTACATTTTAAATCTATTTGGAAGAAAGTCAATACAGCCTTGCTACATGGCTCTTTTTTCTCAAAATTTTTCTTAGACCACACTGCAGGACATGTACTTTTAAAATGGGGGATAGTGCCTGGTTGTTCATTTGAAATATTAAAATCTGGCACACTTCTAGAATATTTGGAACCAGATACATTGGCCCATTCAAGATAATTAAAAAAGTGAACCCTGTTGCCTTACAGTTAGATCTTCCTAAATTATTGAACATTTCCCAACACTTTTCACAGCTCTATTTTCAAGCCTGTTGTTTTTTCAAGAAAATTTGGGTTCTGTCTCTGCTAAACTTCCTCCAGTGGATATCAATAGGAATCAATAATTCATTGTAGAGAGGATTTTGGATTCAAAACTTGCAAGACCAAGTTTATTATTTAGTCCATTGGAAGGTCTATAGACCTGAGGAGTGATCTTGGATTCCTGCAAAAAATGTGCATGCAGAAAGACTGAAAAAAGATTTTTACAAACAATTTACAGCTAAATCAGGATGTGAGGGTCCATTTACCCCTCCTCAAGGGTGAGAGGGTACTGTTATGAGCTCCTACGCTAAATGCGATGGCTCACATTAAACAATCTGTCCCAGCTGTTTCCTAGCTACTGGGGCGCTGTTCTCTCGGAGAGACTACCCTTTCTGCCCCGGCTGATTGCAAGACTCCCGGGTCATTCTCTTCAGTGATTGCAATCACATGACTACAATCATCAATCAGTTATAGCGTCCCTGTCCTGCAATTTTGTGCAGCCTGCTGTCTTGCTGTATCCTATACCGGCTGATTAACTACTTGACCCTGCTTGTTACTGGATTTTCTTTCTCTGCTGCCTATGGTGACCCCTTGTCTTTGTTATTGGACTTTTCTTGCTTGCTCCATGCCCTGACCTTTTGGCTTGTCCTTGGCAGTCTGCCAGTATGGCCAGTCTCTACACACCTTAGCTATCTGACACCTACAATAAGTTCTTACTACTTTGAGCTAATGTCCTGGGGCATCTGAGTACCTTAGAATATCAATCTCTACATGAAAGGCAGCTTGCAATAGACCACTTATCCATCCTGTTCTAAGTATTTATCCAGTGTAGGAGACATTACAGTAGCCATATTCTTACTATCCAACTAAGATCTACCGGAGGAGACAGGAGTTGTACATATTTATTTTAGTGTGTTATGTGCAACTCAAGTATCATACTGGAGAGAAGAGCAGTGTAGAAAAGAGTTTATATTTTGCAAATTCGAGATGGTTTAGCACCCAGCTTGCTGTGACAACAATTCCACTGCACCATCACGCAACAACACCTGTGTCCTCAATTAATAAACATTGCTGCAAAACCAGCATGTGGAAACCCTCTGGTCCTTTATGCCTTCACCCAAGAGCTAGCCAGAAAAAAGTGAGGAAGTACTTTACTCACCTCTACACCCCAGAGCCACAAAGACATTCATCATCATCATCATCATCATGAGCACCCCTAATTGACAGGGAGTTACACTTGCAATAATGGTGGGAACAGGAATGTATAAGGTACAGTAATATCGTGAAATCATGGTTAGACTTTGGCGGACATTAACCTGTTGTGCTGGGAACAGCACTATCTATGATGGGTTTGGTAGTATATATGCATGAGACAGTTATGCTGGCACAGGACTGCACATGATAGACATGAGGCTGCTATGTTCTCCATTGGTTTGAAAATCAGAATGTTTACTCTGCCTTGCCATACATTATACACATTTTCTTTTACTCTGTAGCTCACTATCACAATTATAATGTATTAAAATAGTATGCATGCACAGTTTGTAGCTTATCGCTGCACTGTTTTCATGGTTTTACATTATGCACTTATACTATCCATTCCACTGTACTACACACAATTTACTTTTTTTTTACTATAACGCACTGTACTTTCCACCCTACCACCAAGTTACTATTAGCATAAATATTTCCATCATTAAAGCATGGTTGTTAGGGTTATTTAAGAATTATTTTAGAATTAGTGGCAGCTTTACATTTGCATTTATTGTATATATTTGTTCAATATTCCCTTGAGATTAATCCCAACTTTTCTAAATGTTCAGGGTATCTGATTTTTCTGTATTCCAGCCTCTTTATTTCATGCTTCAGATTTTAGAATGCTAACTTTAAAGCATAATTAAAAGGGGAACAGCAAACCATATTACAATACTAATTTTACAGCATAATTAAAAGGGAACAGCAAACCATACTAAATTCTCTCTCTATTTCTCTCTCTCTGGAAAAGTGTACTGCTTCGGACAAACCAAACAATTATCATACATTTAACAAACAATAATTACTATGACACCTGCAGTCATTTGAATGAAAAAACAAGGGATCTTCAATGAATGCATATATTTTGCCACTGAAAACTACCTTTAATGTGAAAATGTAGCAATTGAAAATGTGTTCACATGCTAATTATAATTTTTTTTTTACCTTAGTATTGAACTAATGGAAATATCAAGAAATTAATGTATAATAGTATACCAGTTTTAGGGTTTCGCCTAGCTTGCATGTAGGGTCATTGACTATTATCACAAAACTTACCATACGCTAGAGAGCCTTTGTAATTGTTATTTCTTCCCAAAAGTCCTACACTAGAACTAGAGTCAGAGTCTTAAATTGGCAAGTTAGAAGAACTACATAATGTAAGGGAAGACAGACATATTCCTGAATCTGTTAATAATATAAAACTATGTCTACACATGCATTTACTTGTTCTAGACACAACTGAGTGAGTGAATACAATTTTTAGGACTATCGTTACTATTAAGATGCAATGAAGTATGAAATACTTCTAAAATTACAGTACCTTATAGCGAATGTAGCATTATATTTTCAATGGAAAAGTTCACACATGCTAACCAGAAGTTAAGGCATGATTTGAACATTTGAACACATTGAACAAGTTTATACGCCTAATTCATTACCAAACGAACACAATATTAAGGTTTTTTTTTAAACGTACATGCATTGGGTATATGCACGTCCATGCAACTGAAAATTATGTATCTTAGAGATACCCAAAGCTTCAATTGAACACTGCTACATTCATTCAAGCTTGGCGCACTTTTACTTTACATTGATTATGTGCATACATCAAGTCCCCTCCCCATTCTGTCTCTAAAATTGTAGACTGTAGTAAGGGTCCATTGCGCTCGGAGATTAATTAAACATTGCTGTGTTCTATGGAGTATGGTCCGGTTCTGGCCATCTGCAGAGTAATTGTGTGCATTATACGCAGCGTATCACCAGTTACACTCCTCAATAAAGCAGGCCCTATGTATGCATTTAAATATTGCAGCATATTCTTATACTGGTCTTCACCTGCAAAATGCAATCTTCAGGATTTGGCTGACATATTTTATGCATTGCGTAAGTAGATCAAAGACTGACAGACATATTTGAACTAGTTGTGATGGGTAAAAGGTCTACAAGGGAAGTTGCAAAACTGTATTTGCAAGCTATAGCCCTGTAATAATTTAGATTATGCATTGGAGCAGAAAAGTATAATCCACTGTAGGGGATTCTAATGTGTTGCAGCATGATGGACATCTGATGAAAAGACTGGAAGTTTGGTGAAAGTTATTTTTCATTATATGATAAACAAAAATACAAAAGTACACCTGAATATGCATACATCCTGTAAATTACATTTTTTTTTTCGTTTAGAAGATATTTAAATGATCCACAATTAATAGTTCTCCACTGATTTTAAGTTTTCTTTCATCCTTTTAGGTGCAAATGTATTAAAAATTAAGTAAAATATTTGTTATTTAAAATAAAGTTAGAAAAGGTAAAGAATGAGCCTGTATAAAGTAGGGTATTCTTTTTTTTGCTTACCAAAGACATATGCTTTTCAGTTTTTGATTAAGGGTTCAGGACTACCTATGCTAATACGCTCATAGCACCCCCTGCCATGCTAGGATAATAAAGATTAGGCAACAACAAACTCTTTCTTAATTTAAAATCTGGCTTTTTTCACCCCCTTCCTTTCAATGTTTATGTTTCCATGTTTTGAAGCTCAGTTCCACCTTAATAAGAGATAATTGAGAGAATTATCTCTTATTAAGGTTCACCTAGACATACATATGT
Source organism: Mixophyes fleayi (assembly GCF_038048845.1). Lineage (NCBI taxonomy): Eukaryota > Metazoa > Chordata > Amphibia > Anura > Limnodynastidae > Mixophyes > Mixophyes fleayi. Next base: position 150,723,018 of record NC_134406.1, on the reverse strand, counting down.
GATATTTTTACTTGCCATATTGTGATATTTATTGACCACGTATGGTATTTATATTGTTCTATTACAATACGTGTTATATATGTGAGTGTTATTATTCGCTCTTACAATTTTAATGTTTATATGTATATTGGCTAGAATTTTATTAAATCTATTATTGGTAATTCTGCGCATTCCATATGCTTGTTTAGGGTAATCGTTTTCACTCATTTTGTTCTCATTAAAATCAGAACTGTATAGCAGAATGGAGGCATGGATGAGCGCTACTGAGGGTGATGATGTGGAGGTAAGAGGCAAAAAAAAAACTAGCGCCCCAGGCGGCAGCCTAGGCAGCCTATTGGATAATCATGTCTTGGATCCACCCTCATAACCACATATAACTATGCATTGTATGTGCTATGTAATATAAGACTTGAACTTTGTAAATGACTACTAAAGTATAAATTGACGTACCTGAAAACACAAAGCCTGGTGACTGAGTGACCTTTTGAACAATGGTATTCCAGGATATTATGTCAGTAGCAATGTATTGGTGTTTGTGAGGATACCATCCTTAGCTGCGATGGCAGTTCACTCGGGTAGACCAGAGTATATCCAAAATAAGGTTTTACTATGACAGCACAACACCACAAGATATAGGGTAAATGGTAACATGAATCCTCCAGCAGCCTCTTGCAGTCAGCACTCCAAAGTAATAATCTCAGTCTCTTTCAATTGTACCACTATAGTTTAGCTAGACAGTTACCATGTCGCCCAGCCTGGGATTCTGGCTCACACAGACCCTGTCCTGGAAGGGTTTCCTCCAGTGACACTACAATGTCTGCCCAGAGTCCTTTTTGCTTTTTAAACAAGGTTCTTTCAAGCTATAAGAGCTCTCAAGGAATTCTGCTCTCCTTATATTCTTGTCTGTATACACAGGGAATAGGGTCAAATGTCTCAATCCTCCCCCTTTCAGCAGGGGTCTAACAGTGGACACTTTAACTGTTAGACATACCGTCTCTGTTACCTTGATTATACAATGGAATGGCTTGACTGAATTAGTTATTTGACTGGATACACTAAGCAAAGGGTTAGAATATAACATCAAGGAATGACATTTCACGCATGTTTGAAACAATAAGACATTTGACACATTGTATCTGCAGCATTACACAATCTGAGTCTGTGATACATTTTGATACAATAACATTGTATATTGATAGTGATACATATTGTATATTGATACATGTTAATACATTTTCTAATGCTATTTCAGCCAGTATTACTGTGCAGGAATATTGCATATCATCTAAAATTCTTACCTAATTACCTCTCAGATTATCTGTTGACCTTGCTAATTAATGTGGGCTGACAGCTAGCTATGTCAAGTCACTTAGCCATTGTTCTGATTACAAACCAGATCTAAGCCACACCTCATAACAATGGACATTTGAGACAAATGATAATTACCTTATCTAACACATGCAAAATGACTTTTACTGTCCTGTTATTTTCACACAATATGGTAATATTCTTTTTACTTTTAATACATACAATATTGCAGGCAATAGCAAGGGCAAAATGTACCTAATAACATGAAATATTATTACACATAATACACCGATGCTCTGGTGTATATACTTAGTTTGGGCCAAGGACTAAAAAGTACATTAAACTGTGAGAAATGGGTGATGAATAAAAAGTCTTCAGTCCAAAAGCACCCCGTTTCCTCACATTCCTTCCCCACGTTTTATAATTGAGCCTCCAATACCGTAAGGACTGTACTTCAGCATTGAACCTCTTCATGTCACTGGGGAAAAGGACTGGGAAATGGGTCTCACAATGTGTATTGCATTGTAATGTGGATAGTGCCATGTCAATTCACTGTTGATTATTTTTTCCTCCACCTGCTATCATTGAGAAGTCAAGTTTATCACTTTACAGTATGACAGTAAAGAAAGGAGCAATTGTAAAGAAAACATCTCTCTCTTCATCGTCCTTTAGCCAACTGACAAATAGGATTGTTCAGGACAATCAGAATAGCTCTAGGACAACAAATGATATCAGATTTATGACATCGACCTGATCTCATTCACTGGTGCTCATCTGCATACACATAATGATTGGCATCTTATTGCTTCTCTGCTATATAGTCAAAGGAGGCTGCTATAATTGGCCTGAACAACCTCACTTAGTTCCTGTCTACTTGACACCTCTAAGCATAGGGGTATTTCTGGGTAACAAGAAATCTTCAAAAGTGCACATCTGCAATTTCATCAAATCAATTTGAAAGTCAACTTAAAAATGGGCCTACTGTACTGCTTAGTCAACATTAACATGTATAACATTAGGTTGAAATATGCTGTAAGTGTACTCAGATGCCTGACTTCAAAAATAAGGTTACTGTGTCAACTTTATGCAAGTTCAGGCTCATTGTCTGACTTAGAAAGGTAATATTTAATAAGATCTGACCACCATATCTAATAAATGATAGTTTGGGTGACATAGTTGTCATTCTTTAAAAATTGGAGTGAAATAAACTATTGAATAATCACAGAAGAAAGTGGTCATAGTTTTTTTTTATCACAAGTGTATAGGACTCTATCCCAGATGCAACCCCTTGAGAGTATAACTTTCAGGCCTCAGTATCAACACAACTTCTTTGAGTGAAATTATCAACCTGCCTCTTGGAGTAAGCTTTACTTCATATTGGCAGTACAGTGGTTTGCATTACTGCCTTATAGAGCTAGGGCTATGGGAATAGCTCCAGCCAATGCTGTGTATGTGAGGAGTTTGTATGTTCTCCCTGAGCTTGCATGGGTTTACTCTGGGTGCTCCAGTTCCTTAAGAACCAAAGTAGCGGCCACCTCACAAAAGAAAAGAAAACATGTAATGTAGGGGCACTCAGTGACTCTAGAGTTGCCTAGAGAAAAAGAGTATGCAAAATGCCCGTTGACGTTTACCTCGCTATGTTTAACAAAGGATCTCTTACTAATATCCAAATAACCTGTTCTTACCTAAACTAGTAATTAGGTGAAATTATCCTCCATAGCTATGAGTAGGCTAAACAGAGGTACCTCGTAATGGCTATAGCTGATACTATTAGATTGATGGCATTATAAACAGCTAGTAGCTTACCAGATTCATAGCCATGAATAGCAGCTGAACTGATGATTTAAGATATCAGTATAATTACAGCCATAGTTGTGGCGAAAAGACGGGCTACGAATAGTATTATGAACATCTAGCCTCTCATAACACTATTAGCCAAAGCTGCTGAGATAAGAAAAATAGCATACTAAACAGCTAGCAGCTCACTAGATTATGAACTCACAGCTGTGATTTGCATCTGAACTGATGAATCATGATATCGGTATAATAAAAGCCATAGCTGTGGTGATAAGATGGACTGTAAATAGTATTACAAACAGCTAGTAACTTACAATATTATGAGTTTATAACCATGATCTTGCAGCTGAATGGATATTATTTCAACAATTCAGTAAAATTATTGATGACTAGTTTTTTGGTAATTAATGGTGAGACTATTTAAGTAAACAAGAGACCCACTGTTTGTAAATATTTTTTTTACAACAATGATAAAATATGAATTTACAGCATTATACAAAAATACCAATATTGATTAGACAATATAACAAGGTTTGGTGGCTTTGCTACCATTTTAAACACATTGTTTTATTATTTTTTTCTTTTTTGCACTGTATCACGATCACTTTATTCGTTTTTAAATATATTCTGGTTATACTCAGGACATTGGAGGTAAACCTTTTTTCCTCCACTTTTTAATTGCCCTTAAAAAGTATTTGGTTTTAATTGATGAATAAATGAGTCACTGAGTGCACCCACATTGCACGTTTTCTTTCCTCTTTTTTTCAAAAAATCTGCTCCAGATTCTTCCCACAGTCCAAAAACATACAAGTAGCTTTATTTTCTTCTAAAAAATTGGACTTTAGACTGCTAATTTGGCCGTGGCAGTCAAGCCTTAACCAGTCCAAAAATCATGATCATTCAGCAAATAAGTTCAAGGCCAATGAACTGGCCAAATTAAAAAAAAATTGAACTGGTTTAAATTACGGCACAAACAGATGCAGCTACACATTGTACAGCTGATGTCATGTTCTAAGTTGTTATGTGATGAAAGAAGCAATTCAGTAAAACAACGTTCTAGTACATAATTTAACTCTGGTAAGTAGATCCAGTTTATATGTTTATGTTGCTTAGCTTCAGGCAATGCTTTGAAAAATAAAAAATGTCAAAGTAAAATGTTATCATTGATTATTTGACTTTCAAAGCTAAGTTGCTTTAATCAAAACACGTCAAATGATGTTCTAATTTATTTCTTTTCTTTAATCAATGTGCAGCACGAAACCATGTTTTTATTGTAGTACAAGAAGATACATACAAAGCTCACTATATTTTCTGCATACAAATTAATATATGCTTAGAATAGATTTTGTTATCAGGACGACTTTATTAGATTCCCTTTAATTAAAAGTAATTTCCTGTAAAATTATAATCAATTAGAAAATTAGGTACAGCTTTTAGAGGTGATTGGAATGTGTGGCTGACATCAGTTTTCTATTATTTAAATGATTTAGACTAAGGTACAAATCAAATATTCCAATTTTCAGATATTTAATTTGTATACATGAATATTTATACATAGCGCTGTTGCTCATGTCATATGTCAAATATGTTTTTTTCACTGCAAGAGAAAGAACTGTTTCTGGTTTGAGGCTTATATAATATATACCTATAAAATTTACCACTTGTGAATTTGTTTCATGTTTACATGAAATAGTATATAATACATTTTGCAAATGATATATGGCCAGTGAGGATTCTTCAACATGTACATAGTTTTTTTGCACCTAATGGCAGACTCATTGGTCACTGTTGTTTATTTATATGGTTGCAATTAAAATTGTTCTGCCCAGCAGTGATCTCAAAATGTGGATACTATTCATATAGGGTGTACTGTTCTAACTTTTGTTCATTATGAATAATCAAATATAGCATGAAGTGCATCCTATTGATTCTTATAATAAAGATGAAGGTGGCTATATAGATTTGTTTCATGATTCCCACTTGTCTCCAACAGTAAGGCCATTATTACTTAGCAGTAGGGGTGATGTAGAGTTTTCTTTTAGATTAGGGCAGTTTAGCAGATCCCCCTCTCTAATTTCTGTATAAAAAAATCACCCCCCCCCCACAGCCCCAGTTACCCTCCACCCTCTCTCTTTGGTAGCACAAAATCAGATGCCAGATCTCTGGCGACATTATAATACATAATACAGAGTCCACTCAATCTCTATTGGTATTAAAATAAGGCACCATATCTATGGAGGTAACCTATTCAATAATCTACTTTGATACTTTGCTGTTTCTTGGTAAGGGAACACAATTAGAGCTGGTGGACAGAATCCTTTGATAGCCTTTTTTCCGCTAAGCACATGTATGTAGTGTGCAGTAGGGAGGACGATCGCCCAATCGCCTTGTCTGGATCTGGTCCTACTTAGTGGTTAATCACTACAGTAATATTTTACATTACAATTTTACTATGAAAAGTGCCATTATTTTCACAAATGTAAGTGGGAATAGTGGCAAACTCCATTTGCCAAGTGGGTGATAATTGATAACTTATAGCAGTTTTTCAATTACTGAATAACTATCACTCTTGCTCGTATTCTGACATTCCTGCATCTGGGGATAATATTTATTCTGAAAGATATAAGATTTAAAAGCAACATTTGATACTAACAATATATCCCTTGCCATGAGAATTAAGTTTCCTGTTGAATTTATCCTAAAGAGCATTGGCATAACTTTAAGTCATGCATATTTTATAAAGGTCAACATGAATAAGTATAATTTAAATATAACAAGGCAGCATTATTGCTACTTTATGTATAGGTTAGTAAAAGTTTGAGAATTGTGATTGTTGACTGCAACAACAAAAAATATTTTAGACCATGTTAAAGTGTCAAACAAGCATTAATCCCATAGAACTTTATGTGTTCTCCTGTACTTGTTTGCCCTAGGGTCTTGTACACATAGCTCTATTTGACAACCACTAGGGCTAACTAGTAACCAATGAAAAGTGGAGATAGGTAAGAAAGGCTAATTCATACAAAACAGGCAAAAGTGGTATATAAGCAAATATAAAAATGCTTCTCCTGCACTCCTTGAGGGATCAGGGATAGGAAATTGGGAATGCAGTCCCTGATGAAGTCACAATGATGAAATGCGTAGGGTACAATGAGAGCCGAGATCCATTACCTGGCAACCGCTATCCGGAAGTAACTGGGACGCCGAGCAGGTAGACTATCACCTTAGAGTGTGGAGACAATCTACCACTGTTACTACGAGCATTTGGAGTCTAAACCAGTTCAAAGAAACCTTGATGCGCACTTGTGTACTTACTAAATGTAAGTTCAATTTTATCTGTTTTTACCAATAAATTATCTGTACGTTATTATACTATCGGAGCACCCGTGTCTTTTCTTATTTCCCTCTCTGCATATGAGGCAATCTGGAGAGAAGCCAGGGACTCCGTAGGAACTTGCCATTTCAACATTGATGAAAATATGAATATGATTGTACTATCTTATGGGAATCAGAAATAACTTTTAACTATAGGAACTCTAATATATAATTCCGCTATCAATCACTGTGTGTTCCATATTGATGTGTTATTATCGCTTTGTTATACCACTCATTTTTCTGATTACTTTTGTTTATTATTGATATATGATTTATTGACACAGGATTCATATACCTTATTGTCTTTTCCTATCCTATTTGCGCCTTACCCCCACCATCTTTTGCAATCAAAAGTGGTATATAACCCACAGGCAAAATATCAAGGTCCAAACAGGCAATAGGTACAATGCAGGCAGAAAAAGAGATGGGTAGGAAGAGTCAAAACATCAGCAACATGATTCGCATTGACAAACCCATGTCATGAAGCAAAATCAGGAAAAGGTTTCTGAATAATGCCAGGGTCTTACTTATACATCCACTGTTACTTAAATTATCATCTATAGTTATATTATCTCTATTTTATGTTTTGTTAGGCCACCTGCATTGTGGCTGATAAAAATATGTCGACACAGTTACCAATGAATGTGAGTAAATTCCCAACTATTGTGGCATGAAATAAATCTAAGTGAAATTTTATAATGACATCTGAACAGAAAGCATAAAGGATAATGCAATGCTAAAGAAAACATGAAGGTCATACAGTGTGCTATATTGTTCTTAGGCTACAATCCTATAGATCTAGCAGAAACAAGTAAAATAAGAACCTAATGAAATTTCCAAGGGTGGGGACAAATCATCAGTCAATAAATGCATATTTATTTGAATTTTTGCTGAACAGACTTTTCATGGACCAGCATGGCACACCAAATAACCCTGGTTTAACCTATTAAATCTGCTGCTGTTGTTTGTTCATTCTGCTTTTATGTAGCACAACACAATGAAACATGTTGCTGTTATGAGCCTGAAAACGCTTGGGAAATTTCAATAGGACTAGCAAGCACACACTTGGGGGACGTTTGTCTTTGCTGTACCTGTATAGGAATTTTATTACACCTCTGCACTCTCCATAATCTATTGTTCTATCTAGATTATATGAATAAAACAAAAATATTTTCTTTTCATTTGGACTGAGCAACTTGCTCTTTTAAGACAAGTGGGTTGATGTTTGTAATGTCAAAAGTTTAAATGATCTAATATATATGCAAAATATGTATATTTTTTGGTTTAATGTTATATATGTATATATTACTTTTTGGATATATTTCCTCAAAAAATGTAAAAATGATGCAGTGGAGGTAATTTATGAAGTATAAATGTCCAATACGCTGGGCAAAATCAGGTGCTGTGTTGCCGTGGGCCTCGATTTGTGTGACCTAGATTTCTGCCAAAGCGCAAGTTTGTGAAGCAAAATGGTAGTCGTTGCAGACTATCAGAAGTTTGCACGGTTCAAGGGGACCACTAGGCCGGAGTGTGGGCATGTATTTTCATGTACAGATTCAGAGCAGCACTGTGCCTAGTTTTGCTGAACCGGGCAAAAACAGGAAATTATTTCATTTTAAAAACATGTCTGATATAACTAGAGATGGGCGGGTCCGGTTCTCCGAGAACCGAACCCACCCGAACTTTGGGTATCCGAGTACCGAGCTGAGCAGCTCGGTACTCTCCCGCCAATTCCGAATCCAAATCGAGGCCGAACGTCATTGTGACGTCGTCGGATCTCGGGACTCGGTTCTCGCGATACTTCAACTTTATAAATACACGCCTCCACAGCAATCCATCGCCATTTGACAGAGGGAGAGAGCAGGGTGTAGTCATAGGCTAATTAGAGCAGGGACAGAGAAAGAATACAATATTGTTCTTGCAATTGCTCTAACCAAAATCGCTAGTGCAGAGAGGAGGATAGAGGTTTATTATTTTTTCTTCATATTTGGCACTCCCCAGCGCTTTTGGGTTGTCCCCCATAATTGTGCATTAATATTTCTGGCTGTCAAAAGTCATATCTGTCAGCAGTATCTACTCAATAAATGTTAGCACTCCTCAGTGTTTTTGGGGTGTCCTCTCTAATTGTGCATTAATATTTCTGGCTGTCAAAAGTCATATCTGTCAGCAGTATCTACTCAATAATTTTAAGCACTCCTCAGTGTTTTTGGGGTGTCCTCTCTAATTGTGCATTAATATTTCTGGCTGTCAAAAGTCATATCTGTCAGCAGTATCTACTCAATAATTTTAAGCACTCCTCAGTGTTTTTGGGGTGTCCTCTCTAATTGTGCATTAATATTTCTGGCTGTCAAAAGTCATATCTGTCAGCAGTATCTACTCAATAATTTTAAGCACTCCTCAGTGTTTTTGGGGTGTCCTCTCTAATTGTGCATTAATATTTCTGGCTGTCAAAAGTCATATCTGTCAGCAGTATCTACTCAATAAATTTTAGCACTCCTCTGTGTTTTTGGGGTGTCCTCCCTAATTGTGCATTAATATTTCTGGCTGTCAAAAGTCATATCTGTCAGCAGTATCTACTCAATAATTTTAAGCACTCCTCAGTGTTTTTGGGGTGTCCTCTCTAATTGTGCATTAATATTTCTGGCTGTCAAAAGTCATATCTGTCAGCAGTATCTACTCAATAAATTTTAGCACTCCTCTGTGTTTTTGGGGTGTCCTCCCTAATTGTGCATTAATATTTCTGGCTGTCAAAAGTCATATCTGTCAGCAGTATCTACTCAATAAATGTTAGCACTCCTCAGTGTTTTTGGGGTGTCCTCTCTAATTGTGCATTAATATTTCTGGCTGTCAAAAGTCATATCTGTCAGCAGTATCTACTCAATAATTTTAAGCACTCCTCAGTGTTTTTGGGGTGTCCTCTCTAATTGTGCATTAATATTTCTGGCTGTCAAAAGTCATATCTGTCAGCAGTATCTACTCAATAAATTTTAGCACTCCTCTGTGTTTTTGGGGTGTCCTCCCTAATTGTGCATTAATATTTCTGGCTGTCAAAAGTCATATCTGTCAGCAGTATCTACTCAATAATTTTAAGCACTCCTCAGTGTTTTTGGGGTGTCCTCTCTAATTGTGCATTAATATTTCTGGCTGTCAAAAGTCATATCTGTCAGCAGTATCTACTCAATAAATTTTAGCACTCCTCTGTGTTTTTGGGGTGTCCTCCCTAATTGTGCATTAATATTTCTGGCTGTCAAAAGTCATATCTGTCAGCAGTATCTACTCAATAAATGTTAGCACTCCTCAGTGTTTTTGGGGTGTCCTCTCTAATTGTGCATTAATATTTCTGGCTGTCAAAAGTCATATCTGTCAGCAGTATCTACGCAATGGATTCAAAGCAGTCCACATATGATCTAAATGAGCAACCAGGTTCTGTCACCAGTCCTGATGTTAGTGTTCCCAGTACGTCATCTGGCCAAGGCGATGTCAAACAACAGAGTGTTTTCAAATTAGTGCAAAAAACAAAAACCAAAAAAAAATTTACTGTATTGAAGCGAAAACGAAGTGTAACTGAGCAAAAGTTAAGTGACGATAAAAAAAAAATTGCAAGCATGCCATTCTACACACGCAGTGGCAAAGAGAGAATGAGGCCTTCACCTTTGGCTATTAGTGGCAGATCCCAAAAAGTTACCCAGCCTACAATTGGTGCACAACTACTGTTACGCGTCAAAGCTGAGCTGCAAGATACCAGTGAGGCATTACAGGAGAATATTTGCTCTGATTCACAAATGACAACAATCCCTGTGGAGAGTCCATCCAACAGTGGGATGTCTAATCGTGAGCATTCTGCTGATGTGTGCCTTAATAGCCCGAGTGTAGCCGGTGATACCCAAATTGAGGATGCCACTTTGGAATTAGAAGAGGATGAGGGGGAGATTTGTGTAGGCGACGAGGGCGCTAATGAGGATGTTGATGAGGATGAGGTTGTTTGTGTAAGTCCTGCACCAGTGGCAGCAGTTCTGGCACGTGACAAGAAAAAGGCCATTGTCATGCCTGGGCATAAAACAAAAAAATCCACTTCTTATGTGTGGAATTATTTCTACCCAAATCCAGACAACAATTGTATAGCCATTTGTAGTGTATGTGAAGCCACAGTCAGTCGAGGGAGGGACCTTAACCATCTTGGAACCTCGTCTATGTTACGCCATTTAACGAGAGTTCATGGCAAAGTGTTGGGAAAAGCTGAAAGTTCTTCCCAAAAGAATACAAGCACTCCCTCATCAGCTAAGACCCTCCGCTCACCGACATACCGACGGCCACAAAATACACCCACCACACCATCCTCATCAATATCCTCAGTAGCGCTCGGAGTTAGCCCGGCATCCCACTTAAGGCTGGATGACTCCGGCACTATTATTGATTCCTCTGAAGAAAGCGTTAGTCCTGCTGCTGCTGTTGCTGCTGCTGGGGGTGAATCGTCATCCCAGAGGCAGGTGAATAAAATGAGCAGTCCTACATTTCAGCAATTAACTGTGAAACAATCCTTTGCGAGGGGAAGCAAATATGACAGCAGTCACCCAGTCGCCAAGCGAATCACAGACGCCATGGCTGCAATGTTAGTGTTAGATCTGCGTCCAATCTCCACCATAAACGCAGCTGGTTTTTCACAGTTAATTGAGGTTTTGTGTCCGCGTTACAGAATTCCATCGCGACACCATTTCTCCCGTAAAGCTATTCCACAACTATACCAAAAAGTGTGTAAAAATGTAGAGATTGCGCTGAAAAATGCCATTCTGCCCACTGTTCACTTAACCACAGATATGTGGACAAGTGGAAGTGGCCAAACCAAAGACTATATGACTGTGACAGCCCACTGGGTTGGTCATTCACCTTCACCAGCAGGAACAGCAGCAGCATGTACACCACTACGTAACATTTGTCACAGGCAGGCCACTCTTTGTATCACCGGCTTCACTAACAGGCATACGGCTGACAATTTGTTACGCAAACTGAGAGATGTGATTGATGCATGGCTTATACCACTCGGACTCTCCCCAGGGTATGTCATTTCAGATAACGCCAACAATATAGTGCGAGCATTACAGCTGGGTGATTTCCAACATATTCCCTGTTTTGCTCACACCATCAACTTGGTGGTGCAGAGCTTCCTACGAAACAACCGTGAGGTGCAGGAGATGCTTTCGGTGGCCCGTAAAATTTCAGGCCATTTCAGGCATTCAGCCACAGCATGTAGGAGATTACAGCAGCTCCAAGAGCAGTTTAACTTGCCCTGCCACCAACTTAAGCAAGAGGTGGTAACTCGGTGGAATTCCACCCTGTACATGCTTCAGAGGATGGAGGAACAGCGCAAAGCCATCCAAGCATATTGCACAAGTCATGACATTGGGAAAGGAGGGGGGATGTATTTCACTCTTGCACAGTGGGGAATCCTTTCAGTGCTGTGCAAGGTGCTGAAACCATTTGAAGTTGTGACATGTGAGGTCAGTGCAGACTCTGCTAGTTTGAGCCAAGTCATTCCTTTAATTAGACTATTGGAAAAGCAGCTTGAGAAAATGAAGGAGGAGCTGAAAGCAAGCAATTCAGCAAAGTATGTTGGCCTTGTCGATCAAGTACTTAATTCGCTTCACAATGATCCTCGAGTTATTAAGATCTTGAACTCGGATCAGTACGTTTTGGCCACTGTGCTTGATCCAAGGTTTAAAACCTACATTGAGTCTTTACTTGTAAATGAGCGAGATGTGAACTTTTGCAAGGAGCTATTGCTCAGCAAGTTGGCCGCTGAACTGGGCCTCGGCTTGACGACGTGTCCTCCTTCACTTTCTCAAGCTGTTGCTCGTAAAAAATTAAATTTCCAAAAAAGAAGCAGGGAAGACACAGGGGGCAGACGAGAACAATTTAACATCTGGGCTGGTTTGAAGGATTTTTCAAAAAAAAGTGTCACTTTGCCCATAAGTCCATCCAATATGAGTATAAACATGCAAAGGATGGTGGAGGATTACTTTCAAGAGGTAGTTGATATGGAAATGTCAGACAGTCCCTTTCCTTACTGGGAAGAAAAGCAAGCTATTTGGAAACCCATGTACAAACTTGCTTTGCAATACCTAAGCTGCCCACCCTCCAGTGTGTACTCTGAACGAGTGTTCAGCACAGCAGGGAACTTAGTCAGTGATCGCCGTAGAAGGTTACTTCCCAAAAATGTGGAGAAAATGATGTTTATAAAAATGAACTACATCTTCCACGAGGAAGGCCTTCACCATCCAAGACATGCAAGCACTGACTGTTCTCTAATGGCGGATTCAAGCGGCGATGAATTGATAGTCTGTGATGATGACGATAACACTGATGAGGGTGAGGATGAAGCTGAAGATGATGCCGATAACATCTTTTTAAAACTTTCTATGTAAGTGTAGGGTGCAATCTACCCCCAAAGAGGAAAGGGACTTGTGGCATTTCCATATCACATACCATCTTGAAAGGCTGCTGTTAGGGCAATTTATCCTTAAGGGTAGGGTGTCATAGACAGAGTGACCCTAAACTGGCTTTGTCCATTTTTCATAATATTGTACAGTCTATAATGGCTGAATTTTTTAGTATTTTATACAAGTGGAGGGGGGCCTAGAGAGACAGAAACCAAACTGGCTTTCTCCATGTCAATTAATATTGTACAGTCTATAATGGCTGAATTTTTTAGTATTTTATACAAGTGGAGGGGGGCCTAGAGAGACAGAAACCAAACTGTCTTTCTCCATGTCAATTAATATTGTACAGTCTATAATGGCTGAATTTTTTAGTATTTTATACAAGTGGAGGGGGGCCTAGAGAGACAGAAACCAAACTGGCTTTCTCCATGTCAATTAATATTGTACAGTCTATAATGGCTGAATTTTTTAGTATTTTATACAAGTGGAGGGGGGCCTAGAGAGACAGAAACCAAACTGTCTTTCTCCATGTCAATTAATATTGTACAGTCTATAATGGCTGAATTTTTTAGTATTTTATACAAGTGGAGGGGGGCCTAGAGAGACAGAAACCAAACTGGCTTTCTCCATGTCAATTAATATTGTACAGTCTATAATGGCTGAATTTTTTAGTATTTTATACAAGTGGAGGGGGGCCTAGAGAGACAGAAACCAAACTGGCTTTCTCCATGTCAATTAATATTGTACAGTCTATAATGGCTGAATTTTTTAGTATTTTATACAAGTGGAGGGGGGCCTAGAGAGACAGAAACCAAACTGGCTTTCTCCATGTCAATTAATATTGTACAGTCTATAATGGCTGAATTTTTTAGTATTTTATACAAGTGGAGGGGGGCCTAGAGAGACAGAAACCAAACTGGCTTTCTCCATGTCAATTAATATTGTACAGTCTATAATGGCTGAATTTTTGGGTATTTTATACAAGTGGAGGGGGGCCTTGAGAGACAGAAACCAAACTGGCTTTCTCCATGTCAATTAATATTGTACAGTCTATAATGGCTGAATTTTTTGGTATTTTATACAAGTGGAGGGGGGCCTTGAGAGACAGAAACCAAACTGGCTTTTTCCATTTCTTTACATATTTAACTATAAGTGTAGGGTGTAATATACATTCAAAGACGATGGCTGCATTGCCAATATGCATAGATGGAGAGGAAGACAATCTGTTTTGTGTGTAGAATAGGCCTACCAACGAAGAATTAAACTGTTTTTTGGGATGATTTATTACCTCAACAATTAGATTACTTGTCTCTAAAACAGTTGGAGCACTAAATTGGGTTAATTTAGGCCCAAAAACATGGATTTTCCCAAAAAATAGCAAAACAAAACCAAACAAAACCAAAACCAAAACCAAAACACGCAATGGAGGTTTTGCAAAACCAAAACCAAAACCAAAACACGACGGTAATCCAGATCCAAAACCGAATCCAAAACCAAAACACGGGGGTCAGTGACCATCTCTAGATATAACCGAAGTGTTTAAACCTAACTAAATAAGTCCAACATATTCCTTTACGCCTCTGCAGAATGTTGCCATGTCAGGAAGGAGGTACTTCTCTGACTTATCAGGTAGACACTAAGGGGTATATTTACTATGCAGCGGTTCAGTAGAAGCCCAACGGAGTTTATCATTAATACAATTGCCGTTTGTAAAAAATGACTTGAAAGCGACAGGAATTGGATCTAGGGAAATGACGCATAGTAAATATACCCCCAAGACTCATTTACTAACTTACAAAAATGTGGATCCACTCTGCTGCTTTATTTGCATGAATCTCTCTCCAAGGTTCATTTCAAAGTGCACTGCCACATTACAGTCTTTGCAACTGCTCCAAAAAAATGAAGCTGGACATATTTTTGCAGCTTTTCAAATCCACATGAAAATTAGTATGATGGAAGGAGTGAAAATTTCACTTCCAAGTCCAACTAACTGCCACTGTCAGATCACCCTTTTCATAAATTTAAACTTTTTATTTATTTCACCCCAAAGTACTGCTCTGTTTAGCTCGGTGGTAATCACTTCAACAATTATGATAACACCGACACAGAGGACACCCATAATAATTGAACAATTTAAGGAAAAAACTACAGGTATATTGACAGACTTACCTGAAAAACGACTATGCAGATCTCCGATGCCAGCAGAAGGATGACAGCACCTCATTTTGACTGTCCAGATCTCCGGCAGCACTGTGTGACATCAGTGCGCCCTTCATACCTTTAAATTTAAACCGGCAATGTCAAGATCCCGCAGGGACACTGTTTAAACAGTGTTCTCGCAGGGACACTGCATTGCAGCTTTAAATTTAAAGGCATGAAGGTGCGCACTGATGTCACACAGTGCTGCCGGAGACCTGGACAGTCAGAAGAAGGTGCTGTCATTCTTCTGCTGGCATCGGAGATCTGCAGAGTCGTTTTTCAGGTAAGTCTGTCATTCTACCTGTCATTTTTTCCTTACATCGTTTTTTTTTGTAGGTGTCCTCTGTGTCAGTGCAACCATCATCTGCGAGCCGTACCTCACCCGTTTAGCTTCAATTATGTCTTACATTTATCAGATGAGTGAGGAAGCATGTGAATATTTCATGGCTCCCTTTTATTTTCTGAAATGTGTTAAATTCAGGGGTCAAAATGAGTTATTAGATGTAAATGGCATCCCATTGAAAATATAGTTCAAGAACCATCATCATTAATTTATATAGCGCCACTAATTCCGTAGCGCTGTACAGAGAACTCATTCACATCAGTTCCAGCCCCATCAGAGCTTACACTCTAAATTCCCTAATATAGACACACATTCACACATAGACAGACAGGGAGAGACTAGGATCAATTTTTAAAAGCAGCCAATTAACCTACCATTATGTTCTTTTGGAGTGTGGGAGGAAACCGGAGCACCCGGAAGAAACCCACGCAAACACAGGGAGAACATACAAACCCCACACAGATAAGGTCATGGTCGCGAATCGAACTCATGACCTCAGTGCTGGGAGGCAGAAGTGCTAACCACTAGGCCACTGTGCTGCCCAACCAAATTCCACCACAACTTTTTTGTCCTGCAAAATAAAAATCTATTTTTTTGCACATGGGCACAAAAGATAAGCACATTTACTATAAGCAAATAAATTACACTTACAATTACAAATACAATTGTAATTACAATTACCCGACCTGTCCATCCTAACATCAGTGGTGCAAATGTGTGCAACTGAGACTTTTGCATTTTTATTAGAGATGCTCACTGACCCCCGTGTTTTGGTTTTGGTTTCGGATCTGGATTACCTTGGGTTTTGGTTTTGGTTTTGGTTTTGCCAAAGCCGCCTTTGCTAGTTTTGGTTTTGGTTTTGGATCTGTTTTTTTTTTTTTTTTTTTTTGAAAAATTGCAAAAATATGCTCAAATCACATAATTTTGCTGTTTTTTTTATCCTGCATTATTATTAACCTCAATAACACTAATTTCAAGTAATTTCCAGTCAGTTTTGACAACCTCACAGGTTACATTATTATTTTCATACACTTTTGGACTAATACTGCAGCAACCTGGCTGGATGGTAAGCGACAGAGCAATGACTGAAAAACACGGCATTTCCTAGCACATTTAGGACACATTGGCACACAGCAGTGGCAGAAAAGAAAAGTGGTGTAAGATGGAATTGTCCTTGGCTCATGAAATCAGTTATGGTACATTTGATCGCTCTACCCGTTCCTTGGATAACTGGGGTAATTCTACAGCTAATACATGAACAGAGTGAAGCGGGCGGTCATATATAAGGAGACCCTCAAAGGTGGGATAGGGATCCTGGATATTCCCACCATGCTGCCAAAAGGCCGACTATAAGACACAAAGTCATTGCATGGACGGCTATCTAGGGATGTCTGCCTCTCAGGACATTCATGCACTCCCAGAACCAGAAGGGAAACAGCACAGTGTATTTTTTGGGACTGCCCCACTGCACAGGCATTGTTGGATGCATTGGAACATGAACATAAGGACTTGCCTTTCAAACCATTCGGTATTTTATGGATTTTTTTCCTGGGACCCACATCATTGGGGCAATCCAGGAGGCCTGTAGCCTAATGAACTGGTTTAAGGACGCTATTTTGGCTTGTCAGGAATTGCCTTATCTTGAAAAGGGAGAAGATGACCATCCAGGTCTGTCGCAGGCTGATCCAAAGCCTACTAAGAGACTATAACACTATTGACAGTCCTGAGGAAGAGGAAGATGATTAATTTTCTGTCTCCCTCTTCTCCTTCTCCCCCTATGTGTCTGTTTATTCAATATAACACTGTTGAATTTACCTGCAAATTCAGAAAACAAGCCTGCTTGTCTTCCTATTCATCAATGACTTTTAGCAATGGAGCACTCGTCTTTGGGTGTATATTAGACCCTACACTTATTAGTGAAAATTAAGACAAAAAGCCTGCAAGGACTTGTAGATTACTATTTCAGAAAATGACAAAATTACCAACGCAGCTCTTCTATTTGGGTGTATAACTGTATATTAGATCCTACACTTAGTAATGCAAATTAAGAAAAAAAGCCTGCAAGGACTTGTATATTGTATATCAGCAATGACAAAAATAGCAATGGAGTTCTTGTCTTTGGGTGTATAAAACACCCTACACTTTTTGGTGCAAATTCAGAAAATAAGCCTGCAAGGCCTTGTATATTGTATTTCAGCAATTACAAACACAGCAATGGAGTTCTTGTCTTTGGGTGTATAGAACACCCTACACTTATTGCTGCAAATTCTAACAAAACCTGGAGTACCCGGAGGAAACCCAAACAAACACAGGGTGAACACACAAACTCCTCACAGATAAGGCCACGGTCGGGAATTGAAATCATGACCCCAGTGCTGTGAGGCTAACGTGCTAACCACTTAGCCACTGTGCCACCATCCTAGCACATCAATAAGAGGCTAATGGATTCTTTAGTGAAAGAGAAAAAGGCGCACTTGTTTAAATTAATTAAATGTGTACAAGTACATAAAATCATTTGAGATGGATTAGGCTCACCTGCCAGCATCAAGGCATCTCTGGTAGGTGAGTCCCTGAGCTAGTGATGCAAATCTATATTCAGGGTGTCCCATTTGAAACCTTCCCCTGAACCTCTATCTTAAAAAGCATGCAGCACCTGGATGGAGTGGTCAACACCCAGAAAAACAAACTAGAAAATAGTGAAAGAGAAAAAGGCGCACTTATTTAAATTAATGAAATGTGTACAAGTACATAAAATCATTTGAGACGGCAGCCAAGGATTTTATTCACTTGTACACCTTCAGGAGATTCCTTGACACTGGCAGGTGAGCTTAATCACAATGTAGCTATATTGTGCACAAAATTATCCTTTATGTATATGCTGACACACAGTGATTTTTGTATATTGTTTGTTTTTGAGCATCGGACAACATTTTTCTTTTGTTTGCACATGTGCTTCAGATTCTTTAGATCATCAAAGACAAATCTTATTAAATTTTAGATTTAATATACAAAGGTACAGGGCATTGGATATAATAATAAAACACATAACAAATTATATTCAAATAATAAATGCAATACAGTTATAAAAACAAATGAAATGAAATTATAGAGAATAAAATGGCGTCTGATAAACTATATGCCTGTGGCAGGTAGAATGAGATGGACAATCTTTCAATTAGATTGAGACCCCAATAGATGACAATCAGTTCTCTCCCACACAGGATTATTAAGCAGGCTGTAATGGCATTCAGAGGGTCAGTGTATATGCTAATGTGGGGAAGGGAATGTCCCTTGGCTGTCAATTATGGTTTGTCAAAAAATAGTCCAAAAGTTTTGACCTTCCATAACTTTTCTCAGACATTTCCACAAGATATTATTCATCCTTCAATAAACAATCATATCTTATCGCATATTCACATATCAAATATGATGCAATTACAGCAATATCAAATGTCATTCTGAAGGATATGTGACTACTATGGGTTTTTGGTACAGTTAGCAATTATACTTCACCTTTCTTGTGTGGTTTCTGCCCCTATGTACAGAGTGGCACACTGATATCCCCAAAACATGAAATATGAAGACATTTTCTTTGAAGTTAATATTTTGTATATATACCTGCATAGGTAGTCTTCATCTTTTGCACTGCTCTCACCTAGACAGTTCATTTGTTTTTACATTACTAATTAAAAGGATACTCAAAATAGGAAATAGCATACAGGATCAAAGGCAATGCACAGCTGGGATCTACATATGTTAAGTTAGCTTCCTGAACGTATGTCTGCTTAACCTAATTACCTCCCACTGACTGATTGACTAAATGTTTCAAATACTTTTTGCTGAGGGGAAATCATTTATATTCCTATTTATCAGCTCAAAATTTTATTTGGGCCCTGGCCATTATTATTTTATTTAGAGCTGAGCGCACTCGGATTTATGAAATCCGAGCCCACCCGAACGTTGCCGATCCGAGTCGGATCCGAGACAGATCCGGGTATTGGCGCCAAATTCAAATCTGAAACTGAGGCTCTGACTCATAATCCCGTTGTCGGATCTCGCGATACTCGGATCCTATAAATTCCCCGCTAGTCGCCGCCATCTTCACTCGGGCATTGATCAGGGTAGAGGGAGGGTGTGTTAGGTGGTCCTCTGTCCTGCTATATCTCGTGCTGTTCAGTTCAGTGCTGTGCTGTGCTGTGCTGTGCTCAGTTCAGTGGTGCTGTGTCCTGTGCTCTGTCCTTCTGAGGTCAGTGGTGCTGCTGGGTCCTGTGCTGTGTCTTGTTCAGTCCAGTGGTGCTGTGTCCTGTGCTCTGTGCTTCTAAGGGCATAGTTATTTCCCCAATATTCCCCTGTGTTTAAAAAAATAAAAAAAAGTTATTTAAAAAAATACCAAAAACTAATTTAATTTTTTTTTAATTACCACAAAATTTGCACAACCAATCCTGCAGTATAAGCCCATTGGTACTGCAATATTACCAAGTTCACACATTCAGCAGTAAAAGTCCAGTGGTACTGCAATATTACAAAGTTCACACATTCTGCAGTATCAGTCCAGTGGTGCTGTGTCCTGTGCTCTGTCCTGCTGAGTTCCGTAGTGCTGCTGGGTCCTGTGCTGTGTCCTGTTCAGTCCAGTGGTGCTGTGTCCTGTGCTCTGTGCTTCTAAGGGCATAGTTATTTCCCCATTATTCCCAAGTTTTTAAAAAATAAAAAAAGTTTACGCAGTCCAGATACTATTTTTGGGTGTAATTCAGACCTGTTGAAGGTTTTCTATATATTTTATTGTGGTGCCAAGTGCCCACTACTCTACGCAGTCCAGATACTATTTTTGGGTGTAATTCTGACCTGTTGAAGGTTTTCTATATATTTTTTATTGTGGTGCCCAGTGGCCAGTCCTCTACGCAGTCCAGATACTATTTTTGGGTGTAATTCAGACCTGTTGAAGGTTTTCTATATATTTTTTATTGTGGTGCCCAGTGCCCACTACTCTACGCAGTCCAGATACTATTTTTGGGTGTAATTCAGACCTGTTGAAGGTTTTCTATATATTTTTTATTGTGGTGCCCAGTGCCCACTACTCTACGCAGTCCAGATACTATTTTTGGGTGTAATTCAGACCTGTTGAAGGTTTTCTATATATTATATTGTGGTGGCCAGTGGCCAGTCCTCTACGCAGTCCAGATACTATTTTTGGGTGTAATGCAGACCTGTTGAAGGTTTTCTATATATTATATTGTGGTGGCCAGTGGCCAGTCCTCTACGCAGTCCAGATACTATTTTTGGGTGTAATGCAGACCTGTTGAAGGTTTTCTATATATTATATTGTGGTGGCCAGTGGCCAGTCCTCTACGCAGTCCAGATACTATTTTTGGGTGTAATTCAGACCTGTTGAAGGTTTTCTATATATTTTTTATTGTGGTGCCCAGTGCCCACTACTCTACGCAGTCCAGATACTATTTTTGGGTGTAATTCTGACCTGTTGAAGGTTTTCTATACATTATATTGTGGTGGCCAGTGGCCAGTCCTCTACGCAGTCCAGATACTATTTTTGGGTGTAATTCAGACCAGTTGATGGGTTTTTAATTGTATTGTGGGGAACACTCCTCTACGCAGTCCAGAAAGATACCTCGTTGCAACGTTTTGTACTAAAAAAAAAAAATTATAGTGAGGTGTTAGGTGTTCAGAATAGCCTTTAAATTAGTGGAAAATATTGTTATTGAATGTTATTGAGGTTAATAATAGCTTAGGAGTGAAAATAAGCCCAAAAACTTGATTTTTACACTTTTTAGTTTTTTTTCAAAAAAAATCCGAATCCAAAACCTTAAATCCGAACTAAAATGTTTCGGCAGGTGTTTTGCAAAACAAATCCGAACCCAAAACATCGAGAAAATCCGGATCCAAAACACAAAACACGAGACCTCAAAAGTCGCCGGTGCACATCCCTAATTTTATTTAGGCCCTCACCCTGACAAAGGTAATCAATGTCATTCACTTCACTTGTCAGGGTTTTTAATGTTAAGGGTGATCAGTGTAAATACCACAGAAAAACAACAACATTTTCAGTCTTTCTTAAAGTTAAATGGTTTGGAATCCCCCTCTCTACCGATGTAGGCAACATTCTGGCTTCCTTCAGAAAGTTTTTCACGATTAAAACTTTTATAACTATAAATTATAATCATAAAAATAAATGGCATAAACATGTTAAATAATAATATGAACATACCCCCTCTATAATATTCATATATTATATCTATCTATCTATCTATCTATCTATCTATCTATCTATCTATCTACATTAATATATATAATACAGTATTGAACTTTAACTTTGTAGCTACAGAAAACTGTTATAACCCTTCTAGTGGCTGCCACTTTTCTCTGGCAATTGACCACCTCTGCAGCTAACCATGCCCCTTTATAACATGATTATGCTTTGTGGCACTGCACGCAATATTTTCTGGGTAGGACCTGATTAAGGGTTCAGGCTACTCGTAGCACCACGTCTTCTACCACACCAGGCTGCTAAAAGTAAAAATGAACTGATCCTTAATATACAATCCGGCTTAATTAGTGAAAAACGGCTCCACTTGGTTTTTTAAAAGGGTCACGGCAATCTTTGTTACTCATTTAATTTTTATGAAAAACTGAACTCCACAGCGGAACAGAGGTCTGAACAAGCCCTATTTAGGGTGAAGATGTTTTTCTTTCAGGTTTTCTTTTTACTTTGGAAAACAACTATTCTCTATATGTTTTAAAATGATTTTCAGTTTCTACTTCTCCCTGTCACAATTTTGCACACTCAAAACCATATGCTCTAGGCCGCATCTTAGTCAGCCTATTGGAAAATCTAGTCCTTTTTTGTGGGCCCCTACCATTACATTCCCCTGGTGGGCCCTTCTTGTTCCAGTCCATCACTGACTCAGAGTAAACCTTTGCTTTTTAACAGAGCTGCAGTAGACAGTTAGGTTAACACTGAATCATTTTTCCTTCATTGATCATATCGGAAAATTTACATTTTGGGCTTACTTAAATTAAGTTTTCCAGCACATGTATATAATATCTAAAGTGTAGACACTTTAAATAAAATAGAATAGGTAAATCTGTACCTGTTTTATCATCTAATTGTTAGAGGCCAAGTAGTTACTCTAACACCCACTGGCTACAAGAAAAAGTGTGAATGTTCATCAATATGCTTATAGCTTTGCTTGCTATGAACACAGTTTCAGAACATTGTTAATTCTACTATCTAATGTATGTAATGAAGTATGGTACTTGTTATCCACAATGTTTGGGGCTTACAGTTTTTAAAATAAGTTTTGAATTTATTTTATATGACTTTATCTATGAACATTAGCAATTATTAACTGCAGGTCATTTTTAAAAATTAGTAATCTCAATATCAAATATATAAAATTTAATTAAGTTAAATGCTCACATAATTTTTCTTAGAGATATTTGTACTAGGCCTCCCCCCCTCTCCATTGGGTTTTGCCCACACATACTAACCTTGAAATAAAGAGATGGAGACTTTAATATGGCAAATATAGGTTACAGAATTAATTAAATTGGGAAAAGAGAGGGGGTGGCAAATAGCAATGTGGACACCAGCACCCTGTGCAAGCCCCATATGCCTGAAACTTGTGAGGGTACATACTCACCTCTTTACCCGATGTTAGCAAACCCTCACTCTCAACCCATGACCTCTTTGCATGTGTGAATATTCTTGTGTAACTGCAGAGCTAGATGGAGTTACCACTTTCCCACCATAGAGCCACTTTCAGTGGATGCCCACAGTGCTTACCACCAAGCCAGATCCCTTGTCTGCCAAGGGGTTGCTGCCCGCCATCCCTACTATGATCAACCACAGCTGCTCCTGTGATCCCAATGCTGGAGATTCTCTCTTTTTTGAGGATAAAAATGCAAATATGTTGAGCCTAGGCTAACACCACACTCATTGAGCTGTGTTTTCTCTAGGACTAACTGTGTACTAAGTGTCCCACTGGTTATTCCTGAATGGTAACTGATTACTATATTCTATATATTCCCTTAGATCGTACGCTCCTTTGAGCAGGGTCATCTCTCCTCCTGTCTTCACCACTTTTAACTCTGCTCTCCAGCTACCTAGCCCTCCTCCTCGAGGACCCTGTTCCCCCCGTCCCCTCTCACTCCCTCCTCTCCCTCTGGGAGTTTCCCTGTCACCCGTGCCCTCCCTCTTGGGCTCCATTGTATGCGGACCCTCCCCTCATCCCTCCCCCTATCCTAGCTGTGCGTTGAGCTCATTGAGTTACTGTGCTTATTGTTTACTGTACTGTGCTGTCTCACCTCGTATTGTAATTTTGTTTGTCCTTGTACGGCGCCACGGACACCTAGTGGCGCCCTATAAATTAAAATTTTTATTAATAATAATAATAATAATAATAATATATGTATAGTGATATGGGGACAGAAGAAAAGATAAACCCAACAGATGTAGGTATAGCAACATAAATATGGCAAGCGTAATACATAACAAACATATACATAGTAAAATGTTCCAAAGCAGGGGTGGGGAGAGTTTGATACAAAAAAAAACTAGGCTAATTAAGTCCATTTTTATATGGAGTAGTGCAAATCCCTTCCTGTCTTGACGTCAACATTGCTCAACAGATTTTGCTCCTGGATTACACCTAGCAGAGTAAATGGAAAGCCCCAATGACCTTATGTATGACTTGTATTTGTCCAAACTCCAGCTACCAAATTTCTTAATAACCTACTCCATCTAGCCTGCCTCTGCACTGCTGTAGCCTTGCTGATGTGAAAGGAGTGCGTGCATGAAAATCTCGATAATTATGATGTGATTGTGTGTCCTGTCTAGCCTATCAAGGCCTGATTGGGAAAAGGGATGATTGACATTTGGGTAGGGTTGCAGGAACAGCAGTAGGGCGGGGTTAATTTGATGACAATAGAGGTCCAGTGATGATAATAATACTGGCTTGTTTATTTTTAATTTTTATTCTTATTGATTTATTTTTAAAATGTTATTTATTTAATTTTATTTATACATTTATTTGCAATTTCATTTTATTTTGTAGGTAATTCCTTTTGAGTAGAAGGAGTTTATCTCTGTATAGCCTGTACAGCCACTAATGTTGCAGGTTAATGATTCACCATTTGCGCTTTTTATTCACTTATAATAAAACTGTAGAATCTATATACCTATAGATCATAAGAAGCAGCATTTACAGCATACTCAGGGAATGCTCACCTTTTTCCAGATAATAATACTGGCCTGTGCCTGAGGCTCCCTGCACTTCATTGTGATTTCCAGAAAGGGGGTTTATATGTTTGGCAATTAAATATGTGGCCCTGTTGGTGACTACTATACATGTATAAGACCTGTTCTGCTTATTCTAATTGAAGGTCACTACGTGTGGCAGGCCACGGGTCATGTTCCTGCATTGCAAAAGTCCCTGTTATGAGACAACAACCATATGTGATTTGCACCTGAATTATTAAAATAATTACAAAATCCTTTTTTTCTGTGCTTTATCTTTAATTCTAATTAACTGATTTAATTCATATATATATATATATATATATATATATATATATATATATATATATAAATATTTATATATATATATATATATTTGTGAGGATACCACCCTTAGCTGGGATGGAAGTTACCCTCTGTGGGATTCAACTCACTCGGGTAGACCAAGATATATGCAAAATAAGACTTTATTACGACAGCACAACACCACAAGACGTTCACAAGTTACAGGGTAAATGGTAGCACGTATCCTCCAGCAGCCTCCTGCAGTCAGCACTCCAAAGTCATAATCTCTGTCCCTTTCAGGGTCTTATCCTCCCGCAATATTACCACTACCGTTTAGCAAAACAGTTATGGTGTCTCCTAGCCTGGGTTACTAGCTCACACCAACCCTGTCCTGGTAGGGTTCCCTCCAGCGGCACCACAGTTCCTGGCCCAGAGTCCTTTTCACTGATGTCTTCTACACCAGGATCCTCCAAACTAGCATCCCCCCCTGGCATTCTCCTCGCCCTATCTTATTTTCTCTGTACCCAGGAAATAGGGTCAAATGTCTCCAACCTCCCCTTTACAGAAGGGGCCTCCCAGTCAACAATTTAGCTGCTAGACATACTGTCCCTGTTACCTTGATTAGACAATAGAATGGCTTGACTCAATTAGCTGTTTTGGCTGGATACACTACACATGGGGTTACAATAGTACATCAAGGAATGACACTGCACGCTTACATGGAACAATAAGACTTTTGACACATGATATCAGCAGGGTTACACAATATAAGTCTGTGATACCTTTTGATACAATTACATTTATATTGACACATATTGATACATTTCCCCATGCTATTTCAACCAATATATTACTGTGGAGGCACATTGCATATGAGTAGAAGTTCTAACCTCATTACCTCTCAGGTTATCTGTTGACCTAGCTAATTAACATGGGCTGCCAGCTAGTTAACTCAGACATTGTTCTGATAACAAACCTCACCTCAGCTGCACCCCATACAATACACATTTGAGACAAATGGTAATTACATTAGCTACCACAAGCAAAATGACTGCTGTTGTTCTGATATTTTCACACAGTATGGCAATATTGTTTCTATTTATACTACATACAATATCACAGGTAATAGTATGGGCAAAATGTGTCTAATAACATGAAATAATAATACACATAATACACCAATGCTCTGGTGTATATACTTAGACTGGGCCAAGGATTAAAAAGTACAATAAACCGTGAGAAACGGGTGATGATTACATAGTTCTCAGTCCAGTAGTACCCCGTTTCCTCACATTCCTCCCCTACTTTTTAAACTTGAGCCCCAGTCTCTTCTGCAGACACTACTGCAGGTTTTATGTGGTTTCCCACGAGATGAACCAATTTCCTGCTGGGCTGTGCGCAGCCTCCAGCGTTCACTTGCTGCACCTTGTTATATTCTTGTAGCCGCCAGCACCTATCAATTCCCAGAACCTCTGCGGGAAGTCTTGGTCTCCTGCTCCAGTAGCTACTCTGAGCCCTGCTGTCTAAGAGCCTTACCGACTGCCTTTCCCTGGTTGTCTGGGGTCCTGTCTGGCTACGCCTCCCCCTTCCCCAGTTCCCTTCTGCACTGGGATTACTCATTTCCCCAGTCTGCACCCGCTTATGCACAGGGTTCTTGCAGGAATCCTGCTGCACACTATCTCCTGCAGGGACTACTGAGAGTAACATCACGCAGTCATCAATGTCCTGCTTTTTATGCTGCCTTCTCCCCTCCTGTGTCCGAATGTCACTGTTGCAGCCATGCCCTAACATATTCTTGCAGTCTGCACAGTTGGCTATGTAGCGGTCTACATCCCTCGCTAAACCTAACCACATGAACTGCTGTCTGAGCCTGGCTCGTGTTCTCCTTTTTCCTCTGTGATCGGTACCCCCTTCCCCATGGGCCTGAGCTATAAACCGATCCCGATATTCGGGTGGGACTACCAACCTGTACTTATGATTTGGGCTGGACACCGTATACAGTAACCCATCCAACCAAGCACAATCCTCTACCACCCCAGTCTTATACGACATATCTGCTAGTGCCCGCATCCCTTCTAGATCTGGATCTAG
Source organism: Mixophyes fleayi (assembly GCF_038048845.1). Classification (NCBI taxonomy): domain Eukaryota; kingdom Metazoa; phylum Chordata; class Amphibia; order Anura; family Limnodynastidae; genus Mixophyes; species Mixophyes fleayi. Next base: position 150,695,936 of record NC_134406.1, on the reverse strand, counting down.
TAGCTGGGCTTCTTGCAGTCTAGATTTATCCTCCTCCCCCAGGACTAACCCCCCCTCAGGATGGTCTTGGCTACTCACCCTCAGAGGCCCGGAGATGGTAAAGAAAGGTTGCTGATACCCGTTAGTTACTGGCGTGTAGAAGTGGTTGTTCTTCCTCTGCCTGGGGCTCACCTTTCTATGGGCTTTTTCAACAAAATAATTCCTGAGGTCTTGCCCCAAATCATTGCCCAAAATCACCTCATTGGACATTCCTGCCATAACTCCAACTTCTACCAGGTTGTTACAATGGCCCCAATGCAACTGGACTTGGGCTGTTGGAATCTCTGCCCATCGTCCATCCTCCATCCTAATTTTAAAGTACTTGTTGGGGATAATTCTTCTGGAATCCACCAACTCGGGGCGTACCAGGGTGATGGCTGCCCCACAGTCTCTAAATCCTTGGGCTTTTCTGCCATCCACCCATACAGGTTTCAAGTGCCTGTAAAGGCGTCCTCCTGTTGTTTGCCTCATGTCAGCCACAGCATTGCAAGTGGCCTTTACCCCCCTCGCCTCTGGCGCATCAGGGTGGTAGTGTTTGTTTTTCCGGGGGTGGCTCCTGCCAACAACCCCCGTGGGAGGGAATTGGTCTAATTGACCTCCTTTCCTGGGACACTGCTGTTGAAGATGTCCCCAGTATTCACATCGAAGGCACCACTTCCCGACTTGTCCCAAGTGTGGTATTGCTTGTCCTTGACTGCTGGGTCGCCTTTGGCCTTCACTCTGCCCCTTTTCTGCTTTATCCCAGGACTGTGGGTTACACTTTGCCACCCAATCCTGAAGGCTGGGAAATATCTCAGTCAGCCCTGCTTTTACCAGCTCAAGTCCTTTTCTCCGGATCCACTGACTGAGGACGTGCTGCAGCTCTTGACGAAGCTGACCATAGTCATAGCTTCCACTGTGCACTGCTGACTGGCCTGGGGTGGGGGATGTTTGTATTGTAGCTGCAATCTCCTGAATCCTTACTGGCTGCTCCTGGTCCTCATACAACTCCTTGGCTTTCAGGATTTCTGCAACATAAGTCCCAACTTGGGTGCCTTCCACTGCTGGGACCTCTGCTATTTTCATCCTGCCCGCATTATCGAGTAGGCACAGGTCCCATTTGCATAGTTTTTCCACTAGTTGTGGCCTGAAGTCATCCTGGGTAGTAGCAATTTCCCTTGTCTGGCATAATCCCCGGAGTTCATCCAGTTTTAGGGAGTTATACTTGATCATGTCTCACGTTTCTTGCAACTCCTCTGATAGGCTTCCTTTGGGTGCTGTGTAGCCCGTGCTGTGCTGTACCTACAAGGCCCTTGGACTGCAACCGCTTGCGTCCCTTGCAGCCTTCCCGGTTCTTGCAACACCGGGCCGAGTGATCCCACTGCTTGCCACCAAATGTGAGGATACCACCCTTAGCTGGGATGGAAGTTACCCTCTGTGGGATTCAACTCACTCGGGTAGACCAAGATATATGCAAAATAAGACTTTATTACGACAGCACAACACCACAAGACGTTCACAAGTTACAGGGTAAATGGTAGCACGTATCCTCCAGCAGCCTCCTGCAGTCAGCACTCCAAAGTCATAATCTCTGTCCCTTTCAGGGTCTTATCCTCCCGCAATATTACCACTACCGTTTAGCAAAACAGTTATGGTGTCTCCTAGCCTGGGTTACTAGCTCACACCAACCCTGTCCTGGTAGGGTTCCCTCCAGCGGCACCACAGTTCCTGGCCCAGAGTCCTTTTCACTGATGTCTTCTACACCAGGATCCTCCAAACTAGCATCCCCCCCTGGCATTCTCCTCGCCCTATCTTATTTTCTCTGTACCCAGGAAATAGGGTCAAATGTCTCCAACCTCCCCTTTACAGAAGGGGCCTCCCAGTCAACAATTTAGCTGCTAGACATACTGTCCCTGTTACCTTGATTAGACAATAGAATGGCTTGACTCAATTAGCTGTTTTGGCTGGATACACTACACATGGGGTTACAATAGTACATCAAGGAATGACACTGCACGCTTACATGGAACAATAAGACTTTTGACACATGATATCAGCAGGGTTACACAATATAAGTCTGTGATACCTTTTGATACAATTACATTTATATTGACACATATTGATACATTTCCCCATGCTATTTCAACCAATATATTACTGTGGAGGCACATTGCATATGAGTAGAAGTTCTAACCTCATTACCTCTCAGGTTATCTGTTGACCTAGCTAATTAACATGGGCTGCCAGCTAGTTAACTCAGACATTGTTCTGATAACAAACCTCACCTCAGCTGCACCCCATACAATACACATTTGAGACAAATGGTAATTACATTAGCTACCACAAGCAAAATGACTGCTGTTGTTCTGATATTTTCACACAGTATGGCAATATTGTTTCTATTTATACTACATACAATATCACAGGTAATAGTATGGGCAAAATGTGTCTAATAACATGAAATAATAATACACATAATACACCAATGCTCTGGTGTATATACTTAGACTGGGCCAAGGATTAAAAAGTACAATAAACCGTGAGAAACGGGTGATGATTACATAGTTCTCAGTCCAGTAGTACCCCGTTTCCTCACAATATTAACCCTAAACCCTAAATTAACAGGGACCAGCTATCAACAAACAAACAGGTTTTTATACTTGATACCTCTCCAACAGCCTTAGCTTGACAGTCTGAAGAGGAAGGCTGTATACAGGGTTAAGTATTTACACAGTAAAACTCCTAGCCTGAACACACACAGGTGGTCTAAAGAAGTAATTAGATCAAAGTGAGGGGATTTGTATATACAAACCTATATTGTGCATATGTACAGGGTGACAGCAGACAAGATAATTACGTCTAGTCAGCGTTAGGTTCCCTGGTGTCATCCTGACAGAAGTGTATGATGTTTTATTGTGATGTAATAATAAAAGCACAATTTATACAACAAGAAGTTGTTTGTGTTTGCATCACCAGAGGGGTATTTGTGTCACAAGTGATATCAGAAGCAGGGTCACAAAGGACAGCCAACGCACAGATGTCCAACCAGCTAACCAGATGCAATGCTGGTGAGTGAAATGTATTGAATATCACTATCATGCATTGCGAACCCTTCAGCAAAAGTTTTTTCTTTAATACTTTAATTGTAAAAAAAATTCTCACATGTGTGAGAATAGATGTGATATAATTCAATAAAGACTTAATTAAATAACATCTTAAAATGTAAATAGGAATTTAAAGATTTAGAAAACCCGCACTGACGTTTACAGAGCGGAGATGAAGCTGGAAAATCTTTGCTTCCTGCACAAACCTGGTGTTATCTGGGTCAGATTATGTGGCAAGGGAAGAGTATGATTACTTGGAGAAAACTTTTAGAGGACAAAACTACTGTCTTGTAGAAGAAGTGTGGAATTTAAACCAATAGTATTATAAAAAGATAAAAGCCCAAGAAGCTGTTTCTGAGGCCTTGAGAAATGAGTTCCATGCGTTGCAACAGTTATATGAAGAAAGAGGAAAAGAAGCTGAGACTCGTAAAGATACTGCAGAGAGAGAGCAAGAAATAGTGCTTTTTGAAACTTTGAAAGATGTGTTACATGAGTTGCAAGAGTGCTATAATGAAAGAGAAAAAGCAGTGAGAGCTCCTAAAGAGATAGCAGCAGAGAAAGATGAAGACATTGCTTTTTAAAACAAAAGCTTGTCATGGTTCAGCAGGAGGTGCACACAGCAAGAGATCTTGTAGAGTGCAAGTTAGAGAGGCTTTGTTTGGCTGTAAAGCATGAAAAGCTTGAATGATTGCTACATGAAGAAAATACTCTTTCTTATAGATACACTGAGGAATGAGACCAAGCAGTGGCCTTGACATCCTCTCAGAGGGACCTGGTGAACACCAAAGGATGAGACTGTCCAATTATGTAAACCTGAAGTCCAAGTCCTCAAAGAGAACACTGTTATTAGTCGAGATCCAGCTTTAATGGTTACTGACCTGAGGTGTCAGAAAGCTTGGACACTTTAACACCATGTGCACTAGCCCCCAAAAGCTCAGGGGCTGTTCATCCACCCAAGCTAGGCCTCTCTTTCTAAATTGCTGTGGCCAAACTTTCGCAACCAGTGGACCTGCTATAATTAAAGTGACTGTGCGGGAGAACAGTAGGGTTGTCCAGACTGTCGTGGACAGTGGGAGTGAATTTACACTGGTTTCCAGCTCTGCCCTGGCTGAAGCCAAGGTCTTACGGTTGATCAGAAATCTACACACTTGGGGCAACCAAGAGTTTGCAAAGGACTCTTTTGGCCATTTGGTTAAAAGGCCAATCTGTGAAGGTAGTGACGGCCATAGCTCCTAAGGTGCCATATCTGTTTACTCTTGGATGAGACTTCCTACTGTTTAAAGAGGTCCTTTGTGAGCAAGTCCAGTCGGGCATGTCTGCAACTAAATCAATGGTCGGAAGTCCGGTCTTAAAGGACATGCCCAAGGAATCATTGTGTCTGGACCTTAATCTTTGGGAACTGCCAATGCTGGGCATCACGATAGGACTGCCAGCAATGTGACATTGTTCATGGAAGCCTGGACAGTCGATATCAGCGTTTGCTGGTCACTTCGCAGATGTGCCCTCCCCGGCTGTTGGTGAGGGTATGGACTGGTCTAATTATCCAGAATTATTACATTTTCTGAACTTTGCACATGACCAGAGAAATAATGTGACTTAACAGCATTCCTTTAAATTATCTAGAAATTTTGGAGATATTGCAAGACCTGTATGCCATCCTATGTGGTCAAAAATAATGTATTGTTTTGTATTGCTGCTGTAAAGTGGAGGTAGGTAGAACAATTGGTAGTTCTACAAATTCATGTACACTTAAACTGCAGACACCCAAGTGGATGGGGGACACTTGGGGTGAAGGAAAAATGAGGGAACACATTTTACACAGGTTTTACTGGCCTGCAGTCTACTTAGCTGTAAAAAGGTTATGTAGGGATTGTTCTTTATGCCAGAAAACCTATCCCGCTGTCACAGAACAGCCACAATTAGAAAGAGCTCATAAGCATCCTTTTACAAAAATAAGGGGCTATGAGTGGGGGGAGAGGGAGAGAGGACAGACTGTTTCATAACAGTATTCTCAAGTGGCAAGAAAACAAAATCACCATTCTTGCATTGGTAGAGAGGGCACTTAAGGTGGCAATGGAAAAAGCCAAACACTTGAGATATGTTGTTTGACAATGTTTGGTCAAACCTCAGTTGAATAGCATGGAAAATAGACTATGGATTTTGCACAAAAATGCAGATGCATTGTCACAATATAAGCTCATAGCGAAGTCCACCCCAGCCTACTTTGTGACGCCAGGGGAAGGGATATGTGACACAGGGAGTGGATTTCCACAGGCCTCTATAAGAGGACTTAGCTATTCAACTAACAGACTGCAGAGGAAGGCTGCATACAGGGTTAAATCCTTACCTGAACTCACTCCAGGTGACTGTGAAACACATGTAAACGGTTAGCAAAAACCAATGCAATGCAACGCTTCATTTTCATGTTGACAGGATCATTGCTGACATTTCCAGTATCTACAAAGCGTACCCAACCCCTCAGACAATCCAAAACCATTGCTCAAATTTACCATGATGTAGGAGCCTGAGAAAAAATTTCCTAACATAAGCCTTTCCACTCAGGTGCCAGATTAGAAATGGCTTATTGAATTAACCCTGCCTGTTGTAATACAGAGTTGCTTCACCAAAGGGAATAAACACTGTAATATTTTTTGAAAATATGTTTTTATAACAGGTATAAGCCAAGTAAAATATAGTACTACAAATCTATAGCAAGGATTTTCTTGAATATTCTGTGCAGAAAATTAAAACAAAATAATTGACAGAAATGCAAACAGTGTTGTATTGTATGTTGTGTGTTGTATGTTGTATTTAGATGAAATTCTTATTAGGAAAACCAGTCAGAAATGTGATGATATATAGCAAACTGTATGAACCATTCTTTAAATGCATTACACTCATAACCTGGCTACAGAACCCATCACTAAATGCAAAGGTATGATTAAGTAACAAATGTCTGATGATACAGTGCTATAGTAATGCATTTAGACAACATCTATAGCTATGCACATTTTAATAATATGCAAGATTGCAGAGAAGCATGGTGAAAATTCAAAGCAACTTTTAATAGCAGCAAAATTAGCAGTGAAGATGTAATGTTTAAGGAACGGGGGAATCAACAGAGGACTACTGAAGTGAAAAGATGTTTTAGCAAAGGCTGAAAAGGTGCACAAAGGAGGGTAAGGAGAGCAAGGTAAAGTATGTGAAATAAGCATTAGTGAAAGAGAACTGGAAGTGGGATAAAGGCAAGAAATAGAAATGGCAAAGCGAGAATAAAAAGTTGCTGCAGAATTAGCTATGAAGATGTGTTTTTTTATAAAAAAGGGAAATGAAGCAGGATGTTGGATTAAAGTAACAGAAAAATGTAAGCAGATGTGCAAGGAAAAATCTAGGAAATAAAATGCATCAACCCAATGCCACGGTCCTAAGGTTGACCCTGCTGTTGTTCTGATCTACTACTCATGTTTCTAGATTTAAATAGCCTCCCTACAGGTAGGAGGTCCATCCTCTGTCTTTTCCAAGTTATTAATAGTATCTTGAAAGGAGGGAGTTATAACCCACATGATAAATCCCAGGTTATAGCCATAATCTCTTACACAATGACAGACCTATTCACGTTTGTCTATTCTAGACTAAACAGAATTTTAGAAGCATTCCTTGATTAACCTTCGTATGTTGTAAGTCTGTTTTGGCGAGAATCCTTCTGTAGAATAATATACAGTATATTACATTATCAGAAAGAGTTGTCTACAACCTTGTAGGAGATAGAATGCATTTCCACTTGGTGGAGATGACATATTTGTTCATAGTATCTAAATTTACAGTTGTTCCTACTCTACGCAATGCTTAACTTTTTTAAAATGTGTCCCTGTGCTCTAGTGATAGGCTGGATATGTATGTATGAGTTACATCACTTGGATATAAATAATATTCTCCTGCTATTATTTATTTGATCTGTGTATACTTGCCCATGATACAGGTTTAGATAGCAAAAGCAAACAGGTTTCTCAGAGTAGAACAACTTGTAGAATTAATCAGAATTGTGAAAACCTTGAACAAGAATCATGAAGCAATACTAAGACACCACTCATGTACATTAACAGCTGGGAAAAAAATCAATGGAACAATGGTCACATGTGACAAAAATGAAGAAAACAGACTTTATTCAAAACACATTTTAAAGATAACTCGCAGAAGCTACCTGTTTTGACAGTGTGCCAATGTTTTGCTGTGATTGTCACATATATTTATGTGTTTTTTGTTAATATATAGTGAATGAATCAAATCTCCATCACTATCAAAAACACCACAATTTCCTCAGTCTCCCAACCCCGTGGCCTTGGTGTCACACTTGACTCCACACTCTGCTTTATTCCTCCTATCCCAGTCCTGTCGACTCCACCTTAGAAACATTGCCAGAATATGTCCTTTTCTTACTCAACATGCTACCAAAACTCTTATCCATTCTCTCATCATCTCCCGTTTTGACTAAGCAACCTCCTGCTATTTGGCATCTGTGATACCCATATATCCACACATCAATCCTTCCAAAATGCTGCTGCAAGACTAATCTTCCTCTCTCACCGCTCCACATCTGCTGCACCACTTTGCAAATGCCTACACTGGCTCCTTGTGTCTTCCAGAGTCAAATTCAAAATAACCACCCTTACCTACAAAGCCCTCAACAACACTACCCCTGTATACATCTTAAATCTCATAACAAAATACTCTCTCTCCCACCCTCTTAGATCTACCTCTGACCTGCTCTTTGTCTCATCTCTGGTAACCACCTCTCACTCCCACCTACAACATTTTTCACATGTTGCTCCCCACTTATGGAATTACCTACCACGCTCAATCAGACTTTCCCACAGCCTTCAAATCTATAGATGCTCTTTGAAAACCCATCTCTTTTTTACAGGTGACCTTATCACCGATAACACTATTCACACTAATGCACCCTCACAAATATCTCCATGTTGAACCACATTTGCCCCTCTTGTTTCAGCTGTACCCTGTTCCACTTAGTATTTAAGCTCTCTAATGAGCAGGGTGTTTTGTTTTCATTTCTGCATTTATTTTGTCTACCTTGTATGTTCCTGTTTTTTGTATGTACTGTTTTCCCTACTGCATGGTGCTGTGGAGCACTGTGGTGTCTTACATATCTGCGATAATAATAATAATAATAATAATAATAATAATAATAAAAATAATAATAATAATAAATTTTGTTTCATTAAATATCTTTGCACATGACCTTTAATTCTTAGATCAATGATAGGCAACGTGAAAGAGGTGGAAAGAGGGGCACATGACGCGGAAGTCGGCAGTCCTCATTCTGGCCGGGATGAGTCGGCTGGGGAGCCACAAGTGAAGGGTTGACAGGCCATCTATATCTCACCTCTGCCTTAGATGCTCATTCTTGGCAGTTGCTTGACACCTCTATTCTTTTAGAAACTTGTTTTATAGATAGTTGGGGGAATTATAAATCAGACACCTAATTTTTGATTATTTATTTAATTATTATATAAGACATCTAATTTATTATTTATTTGTTGTTAAGTCTATTTTCACCCTCATTAAAATTGCACTTAAGTATTTATCGCTACTTCTAAAATACTTATCATTTGTAAGGTCACCATATACTGTTTTCTGTTCCAAGCAGACTTCTCCATCTTTCAAATCTTCTGTCCACTTGTAATGCCAAGATGCGTCCCTTCCTTCCTTATATATTATAATTAACAAGTAAAGCCATTCACAATATGTTAAGGAAAGAGAATGAGCAGATACAGCTCTGGATAGTGAAGTGGGATTAGCTAAATGCTTTCAAAAAGAATGTTTTAATAGCATAATAGATTAAAATGATTTGGCTATGTAAGACATTCCTATTAAAAAATGGGGGTGATCTTTATTATATTTTTATTATACTGTTTTCAAAAATCATCCTTATTTATTCTGTTTTAGAATTTACTTGGGACTGTGAGATATTACAACATTTGTTACTCTCTGATAATATTGATATTATTTTCTATGTTCAATAATTAACTCATTTTACCAGGTACTCTGCATAAAAATTATGGCTAAAAAGAGTTTCTTTACAATCATTGGTACTATTTGAATGCATTATTTTCAATTTAGAAACAGTTGAAGTGGGATCCCACCCTTACTTAACAATTTACAGTACACACAAGAGGTAGGCGCTCATTGACTAAATTAATATCATTGGTCAGTAACAGGTGTTGCAATTTGGAAATAAATAATAGATTCCACTATCCTGTATGTTATTTGGCTATCCTATTAGTGTGCATTCCCTGATCTTTATATAACTGAGGCCTCCAATATATTGCTCTCCTGTATAATATTCCACTATTCAATTGGTGTGTGTTACTTTATCATTATATAGTTGACTGAATAATGATAAACTCCATTAACTCCAGCAAGACATCGTTTGAACATTGTGTGATATTATATACCCTTTCCAACATTGGAGATATTGGACTGAGCTTTATTTGTGTGAATCACCTCAAGCATGTGGCTAATCATGGAATTACAGTAAACTGGGACATAGTGCAATATTTATTTTCTTGTTTTCATGTGACACTACTAAAGATATGAATATGAATTGTATTTATGTTTTAGGTTTATGCTTACTTGTGTATTGGTTTTAGTGTTTTAGCCAAGTTTTATCACTGTTGAATATATTGGCATGGAAAAAAAATGTTGAAGTGGAATACCATTCAGTCAACTATATAATGATAAAGTAACACACACCAATTGAATAGCGGAATATTATACATGAGAGCAATATATGAGAAGCCTCAGTAATATAAAGATCAGGGAATGCACACTATTAGGATAGCCGAATAACATATAGGATAGCAAAATATATTATTAATTTCCAAATTGCAACACCTATAACTCACCAATGATATTAATCTAGTCAATGAGCGCCTACCTCTTGTGTGTACTGTAATTTTTTTTCAATTTAGCCAGATATACACCTTCTGAATATATAGTAAATTATACCATAAAAAAGAACAAAATGCAGAAAATTCTACATAGATTTAGTCACAACTTGATAACTACACGTAGGGGACAGAGGGATATACAGTATTGTCCATCCAACAGTCATTTACAATACTTAATGTCTACTTTCTCAAAGATCAATGAATGGGTCACTACATAAACAGATGCGTTCTTTGCTGTCATACTCTATGTAATGCTGTATACAATCACAATGCAAATTTCCACAAGCATAGTGTACAAGAGCACAGAAGATCAATAGGGTTAGACTCAAGAGTAGATTAAACATTTTCACAAAACTTATATAATAATTCATGTTTGCTAATATTTGTGAGTTTGCACTATGTTCACATCTGGGAAAGAGATAGCAAAAGCAACAGATTTTTGCTGCAATGAATAGCACACACACCATTAATTAACCCCCTGGGTTTTAATAAACATAACTAACTTATCTTGGTATAGGTATTTGATTTATTTATGTATTTATAATATGAAAATATATCTAATGGGTTTTTTCTTTTCTACATATATTTTGGATTTTTTTTCTACATTCTAGAGTGCTTTGATTACACTACATACTGAAGCTAGCTTCACAAGAAGTTTTGTATGCTTTATATACTTTAGTTCTTATCGGCACTTGCTGTCAGCTATTGTCAGAGTGATAGTTTTCACTGTAGGCTGTTATATTTTTTGCTGTAATATCAATATACAGTGAGTATCTTTGGATATGCCCTTGTCTTATGTATTATTACCAGAGGGAGTCAAATACATTTTTTAGTCTAATGTATCTGAAAGTCAGTCCTGTACAGGTGAAGGTTAGGTTTTTCTTTTCATTTGTGGTAACTGGAGAAGTTATTGCTTTGTGTGTTATTAAGGGAATCCTCAAAGTTGAGGAACTGGATCGAGTGTTTCAAATGTGCATTATTAAAATTTTAATTTTCACAGTGATTATCTTGTATATGTCATTCTCTGTATTTGAATAAATTCTGTTTCATGTTGGCATATTTAATGCTCATGTATCTTTTTTCAGCCTTTAAACTATGAAAAAAAGAAATTATATTCACTTAACATCGAAGGAGTAAATACTCATTTGGACTCACAATTTTCTCACCTGGGACCCTTTAAAGATACAACAATATTGAAAGTTATTGTTGGTGATGTAGATGAAGCACCTTTGTTTACAAAGCCTTCTTATGAGATGGATGTATATGAGAATGCAAATAGTGGCACAGTTGTGGGAATGGTGACAGCCCATGATCCAGACAGCGTTAGTAGCTTAGTAAGGTAAGACACTTCGAAAGCTGTTTCAAAAATATATTGTACTATACATTCAATTATAAACTATTTTAAAATGCAATTTTCAAGCAATTAAGTGTTGGTTACAGTTGTTAATTTTCATAGGGGGTTTATGTATTTCAGTCTTGGATTCAAATCCAACTAATCCAGAATTGTTTAGCATTTGTAAACTCATAAGTCTCTGTTCTGTGAAGAATGAAAAGACCTGAGGGGTTTTTTTTTCCCATGTCAGTCTTCCACAGCATCTGTCTTCATTGAAAGAATTGCTAAAATGAGACCAAAGTCTAAAAACAGCTTTAGTAATCTTTAAATCTGGAGCCAAAGATTGTCATTTGGCTGTCATTCCTGCCAAGCCACATCTTTGTTTTAGATTACAATTAAGAAATGAAGTTTGAAAGGGTCTTAATGCATCAAAATCATGTGCAACTTTTCTTCAGCAATAGTAGCAAAAATGAAGCTTCTTGGCTCCTTAAAAGATAATGGACAGGTGGAATGAAAAGGTAATCAGAGCAGCAAGATGTGGAACTGTCTCTTCAATTGTGCTTGATTAGATATCAGTACCCAGTCATGTTGACTATTCTTTTGTCTACAGTGAATGTCCTTGCACTTAGAATGAACTAATCATTGATTGCACATATTCTTTCACACCTCATCAGCTATATTTATCTATACGTGTGTATGTGTATATATATATATATATATATATAATATATATATATATATATATATATATATAACTTTTTATTTTTTTACCAAGTCTATTTTCATGCAGTTAAACATTTTCAACAGCCCCCATAATACTTAATCATTTGTTTTCAGGAGATGAGCTGAATTTTATGGAAAGTATTAAGATCTTAAACAAAGACTGTTATTATAAGAAAGTCTTGAGTGTTATTTATAAGTTCTTTTAATACTTAGCTTTCATGCTTTCATTAGTATATTGCTATAAATACAAGTGCGAGTTTTCTAAAAGTGTATTCATTTCTGAGGTTGTATATTTAAATCGGTGTTATAATAGTAATAAATTATAATGTCGGTGTAACACTATCTGCTCAAAGACATTATTGTAAATGCCATAGACTTTAGGAAAATGTGGTGGTGTCTGGATAGTCAAACTATGTTTCCCACACTTATACCAGAAGCTCATCACATTTGAATACAGATGCAAGCAACACTAGTAAGGGCTGAAATTCTTTGTTTATTACAATATGTATTTTACAGTAAGTTGTTATGAAACATTTAAAAACGAATAAAAGATAATTTGGTATTTGAGTCAGGACACTGTGTTTGATATCATGGGCCCGTACATAGCAACACCCCTTTATTGTGCCATGTTACAAAGGTAATTCAGCATCATATCTTTCCCTCCGATGTTCTGAGTTATAATAAGCCACTCTGTCAAATTTTACAAGAATTGTGAGAAAGTGAGGAATCTGCTTTCATTAACACTACTGTCCAGTATTAACAACACTATAGTGATATTATTAAATGCATCTTAACAAGGGTATAGAGTATAGTATATATTGGTATAGTACATAATACTATATTGCTAACATATTTGTATGAGTTTATGTTAGGCTCTTAGATTACATACAATAGCTGTATAATACATTATATTTAAGAAACATCTGTTGAATCATTAATGAATCTGAGGGATTGTAAGCAAGGACACATTGAGAAGGACAAATAAATCCTAATATGCACATAGTATATTGCATTTTTGTTTATCACATTAGGAACGATATGATGATATTGTAAAGTAGCTAATATAGTTGGAATACATTCTTGCTAAAAGCAAAAAAAATCCGCAA